>NW_026610578.1:0-224000 GCF_029499605.1 Hyla sarda
CAGAGGTGCAATTAGTCAGCGTTAGAGCATAGCATCTGCAAGTAATGTTGCAGGGGAATAGTGTGTGGCAGTAATATAACAGGGGCCCAGTGTGTGGCAGAATTATTTTCAGGGGTACAGTGAATGGCAGTATTTTAAGGGGCACAGTGGGTAGCAGTAATATACCAGGGACACAGTGGGTGGCAGGTTTATATTCAGGGCAAAGTATGTGGTAGTATTATATTCAGGGATACAGTGTGTGGCAGTAGTATATTCAGGGGTACAGTGTGTGGCAGTATTATATTCGGGGGTACAGTGTGTGGCAGTATTATATTCAGGGGCCCTGTGTGTGGCAGTATTATATTCAGGGGCCCTGTGTGTGGCAGTATTATATTCAGGGGCCCAGTGTGTGGCAGTATTATATCTAGTGGTTACAGTGTGCAGCAGTATTCAGGTTATACATCCTCCACACTTCAGTTGTTAGTTTGCTATTGCCTTCATGGCGCTGAGGCCGCTAGGTGTGCACCAAGCATTAGCATACAGCTTGGACCTTTACCGGATGGCAGACCTGGATAAGCGGACCCTCACTAAAAATAGGTGAGAACCCCTGGTCTATATATATTCCCTATCTATCTATGTCAGTGTTTCCCAACCAGGGTGCCTCCAGCTGTTGCAAAACTACAACTCCCAGCATGCTGGGGTGACACCATTTTCTACCGCAACGGGTGACACCAACCCTAGCAACGCCACTGGCTGTGAGTACACAGCGTGTGAGCTGCGGGGTCGCGATCCACTGCAGGCCGGCGCGATGACTTCACATCATCGCGCCGGCGCCCGGAAATCCCGTCCCCGCGGCCGGCATACAGTAAGTACTAAGAGTATGCTCAGGGCCCAGGGGATTCGGGGGACAGAATATGTGCCAGGAGGATGGGGATTTAAAAACTTAGGGGAATTTTTAATGTGAGGGGCTGCAAGGCAAAGCACTGGGGGCACTATATGTGAAGAGCACATGACAGGGGGGCCCTCTGTGCTGTGCCCCTCACATATAATGCCCCTTGTGCTGTGCCCACACATATAAATTATATGTGTGGGGGGCACAGCACAGGGGGTATTATATGTGAGGGGCACAGCACAGGGGGCATTATATGTATGGGGCACAGCACAGGGGGCATTATATGATATAATTCCCCCTGTGCTGTGCCCCACACATATAATGCCCCCTGTGCTGTGCCCCACACATATAATGCAGTGTGTAGTAGTATTATATTCAGAGAGTGCAGTGTGGGGTAGTATTATATTCAGAGAGTGCAGTGTGTGGTAGTATTATATTCAGAGAGTGCACTGCACAGCAAGTTATATTCAGAGAGTGCAGTGTGTGGTAGTATTATATTCAGAGAGTGCAGTGTGTGGTAGTATTATATTCAGAGAGTGCAGTGTGGGGTAGTATTATATTCAGAGAGTGCAGTGTGGGGTAGTATTATATTCAGAGAGTGCAGTGTGTGGTAGTATTATATTCAGAGAGTGCACTGCACAGCAAGTTATATTCAGAGAGTGCAGTGTGTGGTAGTATTATATTCAGAGAGTGCAGTGTGGGGTAGTATTATATTCAGAGAGTGCAGTGTGTGGTAGTATTATATTCAGAGAGTGCAGTGTGAGGTAGTATTATATTCAGAGAGTGCAGTGTGGGGTAGTATTATATTCAGAGAGTGCAGTGTGTGGTAGTATTATATTCAGAGAGTGCAGTGTGTGGTAGTATTATATTCAGAGAGTGCAGTGTGTGGTAGTATTATATTCAGAGGGTGCAGTGTGTGGTAGTATTATATTCAGAGGGTACAGTGTGTGGTAGTATTATATTCAGAGAGTGCAGTGTGAGGTAGTATTATATTCAGAGAGTGCAGTGTGAGGTAGTATTATATTCAGAGAGTGCAGTGTGTAGTAGTATTATATTCAGAGAGTGCAGTGTGTGGTAGTATTATATTCAGAGAGTGCAGTGTGTGGTAGTATTATATTTAGAGGGTGCAGTGTATGATAGTA
This sequence comes from Hyla sarda, assembly GCF_029499605.1. NCBI lineage: Eukaryota > Metazoa > Chordata > Amphibia > Anura > Hylidae > Hyla > Hyla sarda. The sequence continues at coordinate 2,014 of NW_026610578.1, forward strand.
TTATATTCAGAGGGTACGGTGTGTGGCGGTATTATATTCAGAGGGTACAGTGTGTTGTATATTCAGGGGGTACAGTGTGTCAGAATTATATTCAGAGGGTGTGTGCCAGTATTATATTCGAAGAATACAGTGTCTGGCAGGTTTATAATAATTATTGTTTTCATATAGAGGATCAGAATCATAGTGAGGAGACGTCTGGGCGTCTGCAGAGAGAAGATTTAGCTGGAACAAGTCCCGTGGTAAGTACATCTGAATTAGATAAGGAAAGACTATAGAGAAGACGTCACCTGTAGTCACTCATATCATTCTGTATCCTCCTCACTATGTCCTATCAGAGCTGGAGTGACTGCAGTTATGATGGGTGAAACAACAACTCCCAGCATCCCCTCACAACTGCTTAGGTCATACTGGGAGCTGTAGTTTTAAATGGTAAAAACCTCTTTAGCACTTTCCCATTCTGTGGCAATTGGTATATTTGATTATTATTCTGACATGTGAACATGGCCTAAGAGTCTTAAAGAAGGGTAGGACTGTATGATACATTTAATAATATTGTAAGTTCCGTAAGCAACACCTTGTTTTCTGTCCGCCAACACAAAATACTCTAATAGTGCCCCTCCCGAGACTCGACTCTGGATCCGCCCCTGGACCCATGTATACCATTCAGGAGCCAAGCAAGGAAAGAGTTAACTCACGCTGCTGCTGAGCAGCAGAACTACGGTTCTAGGTCAGGAAACCGGAGAAAAGAATGGAAAAAGAGTTCCTCTCAATGACGGCGCTGGTCCAGGATTGAATGAAATTGTTTTATTATATACAGTGCAACGCGTTTCGATCCCGAACAGGGATCTTCATCAGGCATAGTGTACATACTGGAAAATACTTGCTTTTATAAGACAACAATTGAAGAAAAAAAAAAAAAAGGGGGGGGGGGGGGGCGATGACAACTTCCGGAGTGCCGTAGAAGCTGTGTGCAAAAAACATACACATTAATAAAACTAAAATAGCATAAAACAATTGAATAAATAAGTAAAATAATTGTAATGAAAGGCCTGATATATTGTCTAAATAAAAACCAATATAATACATTTATTTAATTAACCCCTTAAGGACGCAGGACGTACTCAAACGACCCCTTTTCCGAGTCCTTAAGGACTCAGGACGTTTGAGTACGTCCTGTCATATCCCGGCCCCCCGCCGCTAGCCGGAGGGGCGCCGGAGCCGGATGCCTGCTGAAATCGTTCAGCAGGCATCCCGGCATATCGCCTAGGGGGGTCATGATGACCCCCCATGTCGGCGATCGCAGCACATCGCTCGCCAATTCAGACGAGCGATGCGCTGCGATTCCGTTCCCCGCCGCTCGCCGGGCGGGGATCGGAGCCGGATGTCTGCTGATTTCTATCAGCAGACATCCCGGCAGTGTGCCGGAGGAGGTCCGGAGGACCTCCTATACCGGCGATCGCTGCAGGACGCCGGTAACTACTAACCGGCGTTCTGCAGCGGTTCCAGGTCATCAGGGTCACGTGTGACCCTGTGACCTGGATATAGATGGTGACTGGTGGTGTAGTATACACCACCAATCACCATCCATGCTGTACTGGGGGCTGGCATTGTGGCCACCCCCCTCAGTACAGCTGTGATTGGGTGGCCAAAGTGGCCATACCAATCACAATGTAATGGGAGGGGATCTGGTGGGCTAGGAGCATGTTGCTCCGTTCTGCCCGCCATTTCAGAGAGATCTGGTGTGCAGGACGGAGCCCCGTGCTGCCCACCATCCCCTCAGTAAAAAAAAAGTGCCCCTTGCCCCCTTTCTGTGGCCCCTTGGCACAGAAATCCCCAGGGATAGCTTTAGATTAGGTAGGGACAGGTTAGGGTTAAAAAAAAAAAGTCTTTTTTATTTTTTTATTTTTTCCAGCGTACCTCAGTGGGTGTCCGTGGGTCCGTAGCACCTTTAGCTGCGTGACCCCGGCCCTGCTGGGTCGCTGCGGTCTGCCGCCAGCGTTTTTTTTGGGCGCAGATCTTTTTTTCTTTTTTTTTTTCCTAAGCGTGTGTGCGGACCCTCTTAGTTATAAAAGAGCGGTCCGCCAACGTTTGTTAAAGCCCACCCGCCGCTGATCAGTCCCGTAGTACTGATCAGTGTTTTTTTTGTGGTGCCGGCGCTTTTTTTCGGGTTTTCTAGCGTGTTTTTGCACCCATAGGCGGTCCGTGCCCCCAGTAGCAGGCGTGTACTGTGTGGCCGGACCTTACCTGTGTGTGCGGCGTGCCTCACCGCTGTCAGTGATTTATCACTGATCAGCGTTTTTTTTTGGTGGTAAAGGCACTTTTTTCGGTTACCGCGTTCTTTTTTTGCACCCATAGGTGTTCCGTGCCCCCAGTAGCAGGCGTGTACTGTGTGGCCGGACCTTACCTGTGTGTGCGGCGTGCCTCACCGCTGTCAGTGATTTATCACTGATCAGCGTTTTTTTTTGGTGGTAAAGGCACTTTTTTCGGTTACCGCTTTCTTTTTTTGCACCCATAGGTGTTCCGTGCCACCAGTAGCAGGCGTGTACCGGACCGTACCTGTGTGTGCAGCCTGTCTCACCGCTGTCGGTGATTTATCACTGATCAGCGTTTTTTTGGGGTTCAGGCGGGTGCATTTTTTCGGGATTAAGCGTTTTTTTTATTTTATTTTTCGGTTTTTTTGTGTGGGGGTCTGTGTACAAGCCACCAGCCACTGTTCTGGGCTGAGTGGCCGGACCCCCCACTGACTTCTGCGCCCCCTGCCGCCACAAGCGCTAATCAGTGCGCACACCATTGATTAGATAAACGCTTTTTTGTGGCGCAGGTCTTTTTTTGCGTTAAAAAATAAAAGTCCCCTTTTTTATATTTTTTTTCTTTCTGTTAGGGCGGGTTAGTTTAGTTTAGTTAGGTTAGGCTAGGGAGGGTTAGGGAGGTAATATCGCACCACACCACACGCAGCACATACACCAATAAAGTTTTTCCACACACACACACCCCCCCCCCCCCGTATCCACATTAGAGTAGGGAAATGGCCCGCAGAGTGTTCTCGGCGGAGGAGGCATATGACCTAATTGCCTCCGATACCGAGAGCGGCTCAGAGGATGATGAAGACCCCACCTTCCTTATTTCATCGTCCTCCTCATCATCTAGTTCAGATGATGAGCCAAGGCGGCGGAGACGCCGCCGTGCGGTGCCGCAAACCTCCTCTGCCCTTGACCCTGTGCCCCATGCTAGTATGAGTCCCCCTGGCGCTCATACTAGTGAAGCCCCCCTGCCAAGGTCACTGGTACCTTGTACCGGAGAACTTGACTGGGCTGAGCCAGCGGACCACGAGCCCGTGATTCCTGAGTTTGTTGGCGACTCAGGAATCAAAATTAACATTGTCGGGTTCACTGAAAAGGACTTTTTTGGTCATTTTTTCAGTGACGACTTTGTTAATTTGATGGTTACACAGACGAATCTGTATGCCCAACACTTCGTCGCCGCTAACCCGGGCTCATTTTTAGCTAGACCCGGCGGCTGGACTCCAGTCGATGCAGCCGAAATGAGGACCTTTTGGGGCCTCGCGCTGCATATGGATATAGTTAAAAAACCCTGTGTCAGGCAATATTGGAGTGGGGATGTCTTTTACCAGACACCCCTCTACAGTATGGCCATGACACGTCCCCGGTTTGAGGCCATTTGGAGATGTTTGCATTATGCTGATAATGCGGCATGTCCCCCCCGAACTGATCCTGCGTATGACCGCCTGTATAAAATCAGGCCGGTCATCAATCACTTCGGGGCCAGATTTTGGGAGGCCTATGTCCCGGGGCGGGAGGTCTCTATTGATGAGTCGCTCATCAGCTTCAAGGGGAGACTCAGCTTCCGGCAATACATCCCAACCAAGCAAGCGCGGTATGGCGTGAAGATGTATAAACTTTGCGAGAGTACCTCTGGGTACACTTGCAAGTTTATAGTGTATGAGGGACGAGATTCCCGTTTTGAACCCCCAGAATGTCCCTCCACTCTGGGTGTTAGCGGGAAAATCGTTTGGGGCCTTTTGCACCCATTGCTAGATAAAGGTTACCACCTTTATGGGGATAACTTTTATACTAGTATCCCTCTCTTCACATCCCTCGCCGCCAGATCCACGGTCGCTTGTGGGACAGTCCGGAAGAATCAAAGAGGCCTTCCGCCCCATCCCCTACATGCTCCTATCCCCCGGGGTGAGTCCCGTGCCTTTTCCCATGAGAACCTGTTGTTGGTCCGGTATAAGGACAAGAGGGATGTCCTTATGCTCACCACAATTCATGGGAATGGCAGCACCCCTGTCCCTGTGCGAGGTACCGCGGGACCGGTCCTCAAGCCTGATTGTATTCTGGACTACAATCAGTATATGGGGGGAGTTGATCTTTCTGATCAAGTCCTCAAGCCATATAATGCCATGCGGAAAACACGTGTATGGTATAAAAAGGTTGCGGTCTACATGGTACAGGTTGCCATGTACAACTCTTTTATACTGTACCAGAACGCTGGCAACACAGGGACATACCTGGAGTTCCAAGAGGTAGTTCTAAAGGCCCTCATCTTTGGTGACCGCCAAGGAGCGGGTCAGAGCACCTCTGGAACTTTAGGTCCCCGGATCGTCCCGGGCCAACACTTTCCTGGTGTGATCCCCAACACTAGAAGGTCGGGACGAACCCAGAAGAAATGCAGAGTGTGTTACAGGAAGGGGAGACGGAGGGACACCACCATTCAGTGTGACACTTGCCCAGATAATCCGGGCCTCTGCATAGACTGCTTCAGGGAGTATCACACTTCCATGGAGTACAAAATTTTCCATCCTTTGCCCTAATTTTCATTCCCCAGAATTCGGCTCCAATGTACCAGTCCAGGGTACATTGACTTCCAAATTTTATACCAAAATACCCTATCCCCCCCCGCCCAAAAAAAAAATTTACATATGCAAAAGTCGTGAAAACCCTGTGGGGTATTAAGGTTCACTTTACCCCTTGTTACATTCCCCAAGGGGTCTAGTTTCCAAAATGGTATGCCATGTGTTTTTTTTTTGCTGTCCTGGCACCATAGGGGCTTCCTAAATGCGGCATGCCCCCAGAGCAAAATTTGCTTCCAAAAAGCCAAATGTGACTACTCCTCTTCTGAGACCTGTAGTGCGCCAGCAGAGCACTTTTCACCCCCATATGGGGTGTTTTCTGAATCGGGAGAAATTGGGCTTCAAATTTTGGGGGGTATTTTCTGCTTTAACCCTTTGTAAAAATGTAAAAATTTGGGGAAACCAAACATTTTAGGTAAAATTTTTTTTTTTTTTTTTTACATATGCAAAAGTCGTGAAACCCTTGTGGGGTATTAAGGTTCACTTTACCCCTTGTTACATTCCCCAAGGGGTCTAGTTTCCAAAATGGTATGCCATGTGGGTTTTTTTTTGCTGTCCTGGCACCATAGGGGCTTCCAAATGCAGCATGCCTCCAGAGCAAAATTTGCTTCCAAAAAGCCAAATGTGACTACTTCCCTTCTGAGACCTGTAGTGCGCCAGCAGAGCACTTTTCACCCCCATATGGGGTGTTTTCTGAATTGGGATAAATTGGGCTTCAAATTTTGGGGGGTATTTTGTGCTTTGACCCTTTGTAAAAATGTAAAATTTTTGGGAAACCAAGCATTTTAGGTAATTATTTATTTATTTTTTTTACATTTGCAAAAGTCATGAAACACCTGTGGGGTATCAAGGCTCACTTAATTCCTTGTTACATTCCTCAAGGGGTCTAGTTTCCAAAATGGTATGCCAAGTGTTTTTTTTTTTTTTTTTTGCTGTTTTGACACCCTAGGGGCTTCCTAAAGGTGACATGCCCCCCAAAAACCATTTCAGAAAAATGTTCTCTCCAAAATCCCCTTGTCGCTCCTTCCCTTCTGAGCCCTCTACTGCGCCCGCCGAACACTTTACATAGACATATGAGGTATGTGCTTACTCGAGAAAAATTGGGCTACAAATACAAGTAAAAATGTTCTCCTTTTACAACATGCAAAAATTCTAAAATTGGGTCTACAAGAACATGCGAGTGTAAAAAATGAAGATTTAGAATTTTCTCCTTCACTTTGCTGCTATTCCTGTGAAACACCTTAAGGGTTAAAACACTGACTGAATGTCATTTTGAATACTTTGGGGGGTGCAGTTTTTATAATGGGGTCATTTGTGGGGTATTTCTAATATGAAGATCCTTCAAATCCTCTTCAAATCTGAACTGGTCCCTGAAAAATATCGAGTTTGAAAATTTAGTGAAAAATTTGAAAATTGCTGCTGAACTTTGAAGCCCTCTGGTGTCTTCCAAAAGTAAAAATTCATAAATTTTATGATGTCAATATAAAGTAGACATATTGTATATGTGAATCAAAATTATTTTTTATTTTGAATATCCATTTTCCTTACAAGCAGAGAGCTTCAAATTAGAAAAATGCAAAATTTTCAATTTTTTCATCAAATTTGGGGATTTTTCACCAAGAAAGAATGCAAGTTACCATAAAAAGTTAAAGTAGAATATGTCACAAAAAAACAATCTCGGAATCAGAATGATAAGTAAAAGCATTCCAGAGTTATTAATGTTTAAAGTGAGAGTGGTCAGAATTGCAAAAAACGGCTGAGTCCTTAACCTGTTGGGGACGAAGGGCGTATGCATACGCCCTTGCGTCCTGGTACTTAAGGACGAAGGGCGTATCCATACGTGGGAATTTCGGCCCCCGCCGCGCGCCGGGCGGGGACCGGGCCGGGGTGACTGCTGATATCTATCAGCAGGCACCCCGTGCAAATGCCCAGGGGGGTCATTAGACCCCCCCATGTCGGCGATCGGCGCAAATCGCAAGTGAATTCACACTTGCGATTTGCGCCAATTCCGGGTCATTACGGGTCTATGGTGACCCGGTGACCCGGAATAGAAGGGGGATCGCGGGTGTCTAAGACACCCACGATCCCCCTAAAGCGATAGGAGTGAGGTGGCAGAGTTGCCACCCCTCCTATTTCTGCTATTGGTGGTCTAGACGCGACCACCAATAGCAGATCAGGGGCGGAGGGGTTTACTTTCGGTTTCCCCGTTCTGCCCTCCCACAATAGGCAGGGCAGAGCGGGGAAAATGAAGAGGACCGGGCGCCGACGTCCACTTACCCCTCCGGAGGCAGCGGAGCGACGGGGATCGACGGTCGGCGACGGAGATCGGCGGTGGCGTGCGGCAGAAGAGGACGGCTCCCGGATGCAACGGAAGCCGGTGAGTAGTTGCCTGTTCAGTGGTCTCTAAATTGTAGCACTCCAGATGTTGCAAAACTACAAATTCCAGCATGCCCACACAGAAAACAGCTGTCTCGGCATGCTGGGAGTTGTAGTTGCGTACCTCCAGCTGTTGCATAACTACATCTCCCAGCATGCCCTTCTGTGATCAGACATGCTGGGAATTGTAGTTTTGCAACAGCTGGAGGCACACTGGTTGGAAAATACTGAGTTAGGTAACAGAACCCAACTCAGTATTTTCCAACCAGTGTGCCTCCAGCTGTTTCAAAACTACAACTCCCAGCATGTACTGACAGACCGTGCATGCTGGGAGTTGTAGTTTTGCAACAGCTGGAGGCTCATTGGTTGGAAAATACTGAGTTAGGTAACAGAACCTAACTGAAGGTTTTCCAACCAGTGTGCCTCCAGCTGTTGCAAAACTACAACTCCCAGCATGTACTGACAGACCGTGCATGCTGGGAGTTGTAGTTTTGAAGCAGCTGGAGGTTTGCCCCCCCCCCCATGTGAACGTACAGGGTACATTCACACGGGCGGGTTTACAGCAAGTTTCCTGCTTCAAGTATGAGCTGCGGCAAATTTTTCACCGCAGAGCAAATTCCTAGCGGGAAACTCACCGTAACCCGCCAGTGTGAATGTACCCTAAAAACACTACACTACACTAACACCTAATAAAGAGTAAAACACTACATATACACCCCCTTACACTGCCCCCCCCCCCAATAAAAATGAAAAATGTATTGTACAGCAGTGTTTCCAAAACGGAGCCTCCAGCTGTTGCAAAACTACAACTCCCAGCATTTCTGGACAGCCACTGATTGTTCAGGCATGCTGGGAGTTTAGCAACAGCTGGAGCCACCCTGTTTGGGAATCACTGGCGTAGAATACCCCTATGTCCACCCCTATGCAATCCCTAATTTAGTCCTCAAATGCGCATGGCGCTCTCTCACTTTGGAGCCCTGTCGTATTTCAAGGAAACAGTTTAGGGCCACATATGGGGTATCTCTGTACTCGGGAGAAATTGCACTACAAATTTGGGGGGCTTTTTCTCCTTTTACCCCTTATGAAAAGGAAAAGTTGGGGTCTACACCAGCCTGTTAGTGTAAAAAAAAAAAATTTTACACTAACATGCTGGTGTTGCCCTTTACTTTTTATTTTCACAAGAGGTAAAAGGAAAAAAAGACCCCCAAAATTTGTAACGCAATTTCTCCTGAGTACGGAAATACCCCATATGTAGGCGTAAAATGCTCTGCGGGCGCACAACAAGGCTCAGGAGTGAGAGCGCACTATGTACATTTGAGGACGAAATTGGTGATTTGCACAGGGGTGGCTGATTTTACAGCGGTTCTGACATAAATGCAAAAAAATAAATACCCACATGTGACCCCATTTTGGAAACTACACCCCTCACGGAATGTAATAAGGGGTACAGTGAGCATTTACGCCCCACAGGGGTCTGACATATTTTTGGGACAGTGGTACGTGAAAATGGAAAATTAAATTTTTTTGTTTGCACAGCCCACTGTTCCAAATATCTGTCAAACGCCAGTAGGGTGTAAATACTCACTGTACCCCTTATTACATTCCGTGAGGGGTGTAGTTTCCAAAATGGGGTCACATGTGGGGGGTCCACTGTTCTGGCACCACGGGGGGCTTTGTAAATGCACATGGCCCCCGACTTCCATTCCAAACAAATTATCTCTCTAAAAGCTCAATGGTGCTCCTTCTCTTCTGAGCATTGTAGTTCGCTCGCAGTGCACTTGACGTCCAAACATGGGGTATTTCCATACTCAGAAGAAATGGGGTTACAAATTTTGGGGGGGCATTTTCTCCTACTACCCTTTGTAAAAAAGTAAAATTTGGGGAAAACCCAGCATTTTAGTGGAAAAATATTTTTTTTTAATTTACACATCCGACTTTAACAACAAGTTGTCAAATACCTGTGGGGTGTTAAGGCTCACCGTACCCCTTGTTACGTTCCTTGAGGGGTGTCGTTTCCATAATAGTGTGCGATGTGGTTTTTTTTGCTGTCCTGGCACCATAGGGGCTTCCTAAATGGGACATGCCCCCCAAAAACCATTTCAGAAAAACTCACTCTCCTAAATCCCCTTGTTGCTCCTTCGCTTCTGAGCCCTCTACTGCGCCCGCCGAACACTTGACATACACATATGAGGTATTTTTTTACTCGAGAGAAATTGGGTTACAAATTTTGAGAGGATTTTTTTCTTTTACCCCTTGTAAAAATTCAAAAACTGGGTCTACAAGAACATGCCAGTGTAAAAAATGAAGATTTTGAATTTTCTCCTTCACTTTGCTGCTATTCCTGTGAAACACCTAAAGGGTTAACACACTTACTGAATGTCATTTTGAATACTTTGAGGGGTGCAGTTTTTATAATGGGGTCATTTATTGGGTATTTCTAACCAGAAGACCCTTCAAATCCACATCAAACCTGAACTGGTCCCTGAAAAATTCAGATTTTGAAAATTTTGCGAAAAATTGGAAAATTGTTGCTGAACTTTGAAGCCCTCTGATGTCTTCCAAAAGTAAAAACTCATCAATTTTATGATGCAAACATAAAGTAGACATATTGTATATGTGAATCAATATATAATTTATTTGGAATATCCATATTCCTTATAAGCAGAGAGCTTCAAAGTTAGAAAAATGCTACATTTTCAAATTTTTCATGAAATTTTCAAATTTTTCACCAAGAAAGTATGCAAGTATCGCCGGAAATTTACCACTAACATAAAGTAGAATATGTCACGAAAAAAACTATCTCGGAATCAAATTTATAAGTAAAAGCATTCCAGAGTTATTAATGTTTAAAGTGACAGTGGTCAGATTTGCAAAAAATGCTCCCGTCCTTAGGGTCATAATGGGCTCCGTCCCCAAGGGGTTAAGGTGAAAAAGGGCTCAGTCCTTAAGGGGTTAAATAAAAAAGTGCTGAGTGCTATGATGAAAATCCACCAGTAGATGGCAGTGTGTAACAGCCGAAGTAGAGACATTTACCATGTTTATGTACATTATTAGGCTAGTACAGGGGAGAGCGAGCGGGGATATAACGATCGCTGCTAACGGCTTTAGAACAAGCGCATATCCCGGGATGTACTCAGGAAATAAGGTAAGGAAAATAGGTAAACTGTCAGTTGAAAGAGTTAAATGGCTGCGAGTGGCATTAAATGAAGCATATAAGTATGAATATATCTGGATTAGTTGAAAGTGTATTTATTGTGTTTGTTTCCAAGGAATGAATGGGATAATTTTACAGTATCACTTCTGAGAGTTCATTAAGTCCATCCGGAACTAAAGTACCCATTCGATATATCCAATACATTTCTTTTCTTTTCTACTGTTCAAAACGATTTGAGATATGTGTTGGAATTGCCTCTATGGGTGTGATGGTTATAGGATGCTGTACATCAGGATGAGATTGTGCGCAATGCCTGGAGACTCCATGTAATAAAAATGTATTACGGATATTATAACGATGTTTATTTAATCGATTATGGAGGGGCTGTGTGGTGCGTCCTACATATTGTAGCGAACAGATACATTGTATAACATACATAACATGGTCTGATTGGCATGTTAATCTAGTTTTAATGTTAAATGTATCTCCCGAGGTCAGGAAACCGCATACGGGTCAAAAATGAGCCGACCGGAGTCAGCGTTTGACTCCGGTCGGCTCATTAAAGTAAATGGAGTTCAGTGCTGGTCCAGCTGGGATATGGGAGAGCCCGGTTTGCCCCTCCCCCAGCCGTATCTGGCACTCGTAATGTAAAAACAAAGTGTGAATGCAGTCTAAGACAGATCAAATGTTCTCATAGCCGAGGGCTCAATATCTTAAAGGGGTTCTCCGGTGCTTAGACATCTTATTCCCTATCCAAAGGATAGGGGATAAGATGCCTGATCGCGGGAGTCCCGCCGCTGGGGACCCCCGTGATCTTGCACACAGCACCCCGTTTGTAATCAGTCCCCGGAGCGTGTTCTCTCCGGGTCTGATTACCGGCGACCACACGGCCGGCGGCGTGTGACGTCACGCCTCCACCCCTGTGTGACGTCACGCTCCGCCCCTCAATGCAAGCCTACGGGAGGGGGCGTGACAGCTCCGGGGACTGATTACAAACGGGGTGCCGCGTTCAAGATCCTGGGGTCCCCAGCGGCGGGAGTCCCGCGATCAGGCATCTTATCCCCTATCCTTTGGATAGGGGAAAAGATGTGTAAGCACCGGAGAACCCCTTTAATACTAGTTCTAGGCCCTCGTAGCAGGGGCAGACTATTATAATACAACCTCTTAATCTCTCTCAGATGATCCTACTTCAGGGTTAACACTTTTTAGTCCCTGTGCTGCTTCAGCAATTCTTATTTAGGTGCTTTTCATGTCACGGATGGTACTTGTCTGTCCCCCGGCTCCAGCTGTCTCTTCTGCTGCCCACTCTAAACCAGTGTTTCCCAACCAAGGGTGCCTCAAGCTGTCGCAAAACTGCAACTCCCAGCATGCCCGGACAGCCAACAGCTGTCCGGGCATGCTGGGAGTTGCAGTTTTGCGACAGCTGGATGCGCTCTGGTTGGAAAACACTGGTATAGTATATGGTGCAACATTCCGGGAATCTGATTGGTTGGATCCATTCCAGGAGTCGGATTGGTTGGATAAATACCGGCCATTGAATTGCCAGTATTTTTTATATAAAAATAACCGTCAGGGTCGGCAAAATAAAGGCTGTGCCGGTAAAATACTGGCCTGGTGGCTGATGTCGTTCCATGTGGCTCTATGGTGGCTGATGTCGTTCCATGTGGCTCTATGGTGGCTGATGTCGCTCTATGGTGGCTGATGTCGCTCCATGTGGCTCTATGGTGGCTGATGTCGCTCCATGTGGCTCTATGGTGGCTGATGTCACTCTATGTGGCTCTATGGTGGCTGATGTCGCTCTATGGTGGCTGATGTCGCTCTATGTGGCTCTATGGTGGCTGATGTCGCTCTATGTGGCTCTATGGTGGCTGATGTCGCTCTATGTGGCTCTATGGTGGCTGATGTCGCTCCATGTGGCTCTATGGTGGCTGATGTCGCTCCATGTGGCTCTATGGTGGCTGATGTCGCTCTATGTGGCTCTATGGTGGCTGATGTCGCTCTATGTGGCTCTATGGTGGCTGATGTCGCTCCATGTGGCTCTATGGTGGCTGATGTCGCTCCATGTGGCTCTATGGTGGCTGATGTCGCTCCATGTGGCTCTATGGTGGCTGATGTCACTCTATGTGGCTCTATGGTGGCTGATGTCGCTCCATGTGGCTCTATGGTGGCTGATGTCACTCTATGTGGCTCTATGGTGGCTGATGTCGCTCTATGGTGGCTGATGTCGCTCTATGTGGCTCTATGATGGCTGATGTCGCTCTATGTGGCTCTATGGTGGCTGATGTCGCTCCATGTGGCTCTATGGTGGCTGATGTCGCTCTATGTGGCTCTATGGTGGCTGATGTCGCTCTATGTGGCTCTATGGTGGCTGATGTCGCTCTATGTGGCTCTATGGTGGCTGATGTCGCTCCATGTGGCTCTATGGTGGCTGATGTCGCTCCATGTGGCTCTATGGTGGCTGATGTCACTCTATGTGGCTCTATGGTGGCTGATGTCGCTCCATGTGGCTCTATGGTGGCTGATGTCGCTCCATGTGGCTCTATGGTGGCTGATGTCACTCTATGTGGCTCTATGGTGGCTGATGTCGCTCCATGTGGCTCTATGGTGGCTGATGTCGCTCTCACATCTCTCCACCAGTGGTGTGTCCTCACACAAGCCACGAATGCTGATGTCTCAACAAGTCACAGTTCACACCGGCAGTACACATTCATCACTTTCCGCCTATTTTAAAATAAGCATATAGACCGGGGGTCTCAAACTGGTGGCCCTCCAGATGATTTAAAACGTCAACTCCCAGCATGCCTGGACATGCCCAGACTGCCATTTTCTGCAGCTAATGTCTGTCGGGAATGCTGGGAGTTGAAGTTTTGCAACATCTGGAGGGCCACCAGTTTGAGACATCTGATGTAGACCCAACAATGTAATGGTCATAGAATAAGTTCCTCATGCTATTGCCTATTTACTACCAAATAGCCTCATGGTCAGACTTCCCGGCCACCATGTTTTGTTAAACAGCACGCATACCCCAGCAATAAACCTAAACATATACGTTGTGCACAGTACTTTAAAGGGGTATTCTGGTGGAAAACTTTTTTTTTTTTTAAGTCAACTGGTGCCAGAAAGTTTAAAAGATTTGTAAATTAATTCAATTGAAAAAAAAATCTTAATCCTTCCAGTACTTATTAGTGGCTGTATTCTCCAGAGGTTCTTTTCTTTTGGATTTCTTTTCTGTCATGACCACAGTGCCCACTGCTGACACCTCTGTCCATGTCAGGAACTGTCCAGAGCAGGAGAAAATCCCCATAGCAAACATATGCTGCTCTGGACAGTTCCTAAAATGGACAGAGGTGTCAGGAGAGAGCACTGTGGTCATGAAAGAAATGAAATCCTAAAAGAAAAGAATTTTCTCTGTAATATATAGCCACTAATAAGTACTGGAAGGATTAAGATTTTTTAATAGAAGTAATTTACAAATCTACTAAAAGTAAAAAAGAAACAACAGTGGCACCGATACCTTAGGCCTCCTAAGACCACGAGATGGAGACGACGTCCCGCTAGTCTGGAAATCCACCCTGGCAACGGAGGTGCTAGGACAATAAAGACCGTAGTCACCAAATAATAGTAAATGAAGAAAAAAGGTGTCCTGCACTCACCGCTTCAGTCCAGGTAATCCTGCTCCCATCTCGGGTCGCGACTCGAACACGGAGGACATGGATAGTGGAGCGCTCAGAGGCGACTGCCGGCGGTTTCACGCATAGGAATGCGCTTCATCCGGCCTCGTTAACGTCATCGCGCTGTGCGAATTATAAAGGTGCAGCTGGTGAGTCACATGATTCCAGGTGAACTCTCACCCCGTGTTGCATTAAGAAATGAACGGAACAGAAACCACATAAGGAAGCAAAAAGCAAGTTAGGTAAGTACATCACTACTAATAGACCTAGAACTGCCCTGAATAAAGGGAAATTTTTTAAAAAAAGGGGAAAAATCTAGTTTATCATTTAACCCTAACGGCCCCTGCGCGTCAATGCGCAATATCCATCGCGCCTCAGCACGCAGGAGCAGGCGGCGTCTATCTCCTCCAGAAGGGTGACAAGGGATTGTTTCAAGACCTCCAAATTTTAACGTGGTGCAATTGCCACCATGTATGGATTGCATATGCTGGACAAATGTTGGGGATCCGACTCCTTTACGAACTGAGTACATATGCTCTCGTACTCGAGCCCGGAGTTGTCTCTCGGTTTTTCCAATATAAAAGAATTGGCAACTACAACATAAAAAATATACAACAAAGGTGCTCCGGCAGGTGATGAGGTGTTTTATTTCAAAAACATAACTCCCTAATTTGATAGAAATCGCATTGATGTTATGAGGGCATTGAGGACAGAAACCGCAATTCTTATTCCCTTTCGGGGCTATACCAGACAACCAAGTCTCCTTGGGATGTGCTTCTCTATTAAACTTCTGACCCTTCAATAAATCAGCGATCGTCTTGTTTTTTCTGAAGGTCACTGTAGGTCTATTCTGGACTGTATTCACAATATCTGGATCTGCCATGAGTAGATGCCAGTTCTTGGTGATGGCAGATTTAATGACATGATTCAAAGGGCTGTTTTTAAAAGCAAACATGAATCTTGAATTCTGTTCAGTAGTAGACTGAAAATCTTTTATCTTATTTTTTGAATCTATAAGTAAGTCCTCTCTGTTTTTAGTTGCAGCTCTCCTGTAAGCTCGTGCCAATACTTCATTAGGATACTGACGCTGTCTAAAGCGTGTAAGTAAGTGTCCTGCTTGTTCCTCATAATCAGACTGCTTGCTATTATTTCTTTTTAGACGTAGAAGCTGGCTGTACGGAATAGAATTTTTAGTTCCAATAGGGTGGGAGCTCTTATAGTTTAAAAGAGCATTTCTTGCCACTTCTTTCCTATAGCCTCGTGCCAGAAGCTGGTTATTCTCCACGTATAGTTTAAGATCCAAAAATTCAAGGCTATCTCCTCCAAAAACACTCGTAAAAGCCATGTTCATGGCATTGACGTTAAGATAGGCTACAAAATCCCCCCCAGTGTGTTTGAGGATTTTGTTACTGTGCCAGTGTAGTGAAGAAAAATGGCAAAAAGGTACTGTACCCTTTCCTACCCTCTGTTACCCCTTCTTAACCCCGTCCACCCCCTGTCTATCCCTGTCACCCATGTCCACCCCTCCCTGTCCACCCCCCTGTAACACATGTCTACCCCCCTATTCACCCCTCTATCCCTTTGTCACCCCTCTTTTATCCCCCTTGTCATCCTTGTCCACCCCCGTTATCCCTGTTCACCCCCATATCTCCCGTGTCCACCATCCTGTCATCCATGTCCACCTTGGCCACCTCTGTCCATTCCTCTGCAACACACGTTTCCCCCCCCATCCACCCCTCTGACCACCCCCCAGTCTACATCTGTCACCATTGTCCCTCCACCCTAATCACCCCTCTGTCCCTCCTGTCATCCATGTCCACCTTGGCCATCCCCCCTCTGTCACCCATGTACACTCCTCTACCCCCCATTCCATAGACTTGCATACGGGGGGGCGGGGGGGGGGGGGGGGGGGGAGAGGTCATGATACTCTGGCCCCTGTTTGTGAGCTGGCACCGCTGTGTGCAGCTCAAACAGGTGGGTGGCGAATACAAGATTGCGGGGGTCCCCAGCGGCGGGACCCCCATGGGGAGACATCATATCCCCTATCCTTTGGATAGGGTATAAGATGTCTCAGGGCCGGAGTACCCCTTTAAGATGTTAGCCGAGCTTTCTTACAATCTTACTGAGGAACCTTCTGACAATATTTTACCATTTCTTCTCACACTGTATGGTCACTGCAATTCTCTGTAAAGACGAGGTTACTCATTCCATTAACCCCTTAAGGACCCGGGCTTTTTCCGTTTTTTCATTTTCAATTTTTCCTCCTTAACTTTAAAAAATCATAACTGTAAAATTTTTTCCTAAAATTCTATATGATGGCTTATTTTTTGCGTCACCAATTCTTCTTTGTAATGACATTAGTCATTTTACCCAAACATCTACATTGAAACGGGAAAAAAAATCAATGTGCGACAAAATTGATGAAAAAAAACTCTATTTTGTAAGTTTTGGGGGCTTCCGTTTTTACGTAGTACATTTTTTGGCAAAAATGACACCTTATCTTTATTCTGTAGGTCCATACGGTTAAAATGATACCCTACTTGTATAGGTTTGATTTTGTATCACTTCAGAAAAAAATCCTGACTACATGCAGGAACATTTATACGTTTAAAATGGTCATATTCTGACCCCTATAACTTTTTTATTTTTCTGTGTTCAGGGTGCTATGAGAGCTATTTTTTTGCGCCGTGGTCTGAAGTTTTTAGCTGTATCATTTTTGTTCTGATCAGGCTTATTGATCACTTTTTATTAACTTTTTTGTGGTATAAAAAGTGATCAAAAATGCGCTATTTTGGACTTTGGAATTTTTTTGCGCATACGCCATTGAACGTGCGGTTTAAAAAGCAGTATATTTTTATAATTCGGACATTTCTGCACGCGATGATACCACATATGTTTATTTTTATTTACACTGTGTTTTCTTTATTCTTGGAAATGCCGGGTGATTCAAACTTTTATTAGGGGAAGGGATAATTGAAAGGGTTAATGATTTTTTTTTTTTTTACACTTCTCTTATGCAATATTATAGCTCCTACAGGGCGGGCTATAACATTGCATTAACTGATCTTTACCACTGATTGATGCATCTCCATAGGAATGGATCAATCAGTGTTTTCGGCGATTGGATGCTCAAGTCTGGATCTCAGGCTTGAAGCATTCATTCGGCGATCGGACAGCACAGGAGAAGGTAAGAAGACCTCCTCCTGTGCTACAGCTGTTCGGGATGCCGACATTATACCGCGATGATCCCGAACAGCTCCCTGAGCTAGCCGGGCACTTTTACTTTCGTTTTTAGCTGCGCGGCTCAGCTTTGAGCGCGCGGCTAAAGGGTTAATAGCGCGCGGCACTGCGATCAGTGCCGCGCGCTGTTAGATGCGGGTCCCGGCTTCACTATGATGCCGGGCCCACCGCCATATGATGCGGGGTCCTTAAGAGGTTAAAGTGGTACACCAGTGGAAAACCAGATTTATTTTTTAAATCAACTGGTACCAGAAAGTTTAACAGATTTGAAAATTACTTCCATTTAAAAATCTTAATCCTTCCAGTACTTATAAGATGCTGTATGCTCTAGAGGTATTCTGTCTGACCACAGTGCTCTCTGCTGACATCTCTGTCCATGTCAGGAACCGTCCAGAGCAGGATAGGTTTGCTATTGGAATATGCTTCTGCTCCAGACAGTTCCTGACATGGGCAGAGGTGGCAGCAGAGAGCACTGTGGTCAGACAGAAAGGAAATTCAAAAAGAAAAGAACTTCCTCTGTAGTATACAGCAGCTGAGAAGTACTGGAAGGATTAGGATTTTTTTTTATAGAACTAATTTCCAGTGGAATACGCCTTTAGGGGTATGAAGTTCTTTATGGGAGAAGCACAGTTACTTATGAGTGTCCATGGGAGGTTATGCCTTATGTTTATGTCTACCATGCTACTGTGGTGTCCCAGTAAAGGTACATTGTGTCAAGGTATTTTAGGACCTGTCAGATTGAGACCTCCAGTGTCCTGGGGGCTCCCCTGCAGGGACTCAACCATTTCTAATCTGTATTTTCACTGTTATAATTTAGCAATCCGTTAATAGGTGTCTGTAGCTTTAAGTATGTTGCCTAGCAACCTCAGGCTTAGTTAGGGTATGTGAGAGTGGAGGACTGAGGGCTAGACTGAACTTTTGTGTAAGGTGTTATATTATGTTATCACTTGTATGTAACTTTATTGTAAATCCTAAAGGGGATACAGACAACTCTATGATCCACAGCTGCCTGGCCAATGAGCTTTAGTTCAGCCTTCCCTTATAAAGGGTGGCATTTCCTGTGAGAGGAATAGAGGAGGAGTAAAGCAATTCATTCAGTTCAGAGTACAGAGTGAAGAATCCGCAGAGGAGTGAGAGCAAAGATGAGAGAGAGAGAGATAAGAAAAGCATGAAGTAACCCCAACTAATATCAAGCCTTTACTTCAGCCTTGATCAGAGAATTCCTAAAGGACAATTCATTATCTTTCGGCGAAAAGCCACAAATCTACCGACACTTCAGTAAGTGACTTTGATCTCAAACCTAATATAGCGCAGACCTAAAACTCCTAGTCCGGCCGTAAGAGCCAAGCATATATGCAATATCAAGTCCAGGCACTGCAAGCTGTGTGGTCCTCTAGAGACTGTCTGGTAAACCTTTGGGAGACTTTGGTTGAGCGCTGTGGAGATTGTACCACCTATCTTCAAGTTAGTAAAGCCTCCGTTAAACTGCAACCTAGTGTGGAGTCAATTCTTTCCTTGCTAGCCTGTGGGGAGACGGAGTTCCCTGGACCTGTAGTACCCCGGGAGATACCAAGACTACAGTGGCTTCACGCGACATTAAGGGTTAATACCATCCGACCCTGGGTTCATAACCCCCCCCAAGAACCAAGTAGCTAACCCCAGCATAGTGGCGGTCACGGGTTTCACTCGTGGTTACCACACTACCAACCAAAAGAGTACAGTTTGTGTTGGTGGAAAATGCACTGAGCAATGGGGCAGTCAACGTGGTGGAACCTGGAGGCCTGTTTGTCTGTCAGTGTTAAGGTTTCTGCCAGTGGGCACGTCAGAGAGAGCACTGGTAACCAGATAGGACAGGGTGAGGGACAATCAAGGGCCAGCTATCACCAACAGACCACTGCAGACAGTGAATATTAGAGAGGAAGAAATGTGAGGAGGGGGGTCAGCAAAATGTGCAAGAACCCCTTGAATTGACAGGTGCCCTCCATACAAAAAGCTTATTTGTTGCAATGCCAAGAAATCTTACATTTGTGTTAACCATTCGGGTCTTTGCAGGAAAGATTGCAGACTGTTTTATACGAAACATTTAAAGGGGTACTTTTTTTTTTATCAACTGGTGCCAGAAAGTTAAACAGATTTGTAAATTACTTCTATTAAAAAATCTTAATCCTTCCAGTACTTATTAGTGGCTATATATTACAGAGAAAATTCTTTTCTTTTAGGATTTCAATTCTTTCATGACCACAGTGCTCTCTGCTGACACCTCTGTCCATTTTAGGAACTGTCCAGAGCAGCATATGTTTGCTATGGGGATTTTCTCCTGCTCTGGACAGTTCCTGACATGGACAGAGGTGTCAGCAGTGGGCACTGTGGTCATGACAGAAAAGAAATCCAAAAAGAAAAGAACCTCTGGAGAATACAGCCACTAATAAGTACTGGAAGGATTAAGATTTTTTTTCAATAGAATTAATTTACAAATCTTTTAAACTTTCTGGCACCAGTTGACTTAAAAAGAAAAAAGTCCACCAGAATACCCCTTTAACCCCTTAAGGACCCAGCCATTTTACACCTTAGGACCCGGCCATTTTTTGCACATCTGACCACTGTCACTTTAAACATTAATAACTCTGGAATGCTTTTAGTTATCATTCTGATTCCGAGATTGTTTTTTCGTGACATATTCTACTTTAACTTAGTGGTAAAAATTTTTGGTAACTTGCATCCTTTCTTGGTGAAAAATCCCAAAATTTGATGAAAAATGTGAAAATTTTGCATTTTTCTAACTTTGAAGCTCTCTGCTTGTAAGGAAAATGGATATTCCAAATATTATTTTATTTTATTCACATATACAATATGTCTACTTTATGTTTGCATAATAAAATTGACGAGTTTTTACTTTTGGAAGACATTAGAGGGCTTCAAAGTTCAGCAGCAATTTTCCAATTTTTCACAAAATTTCCAAAATCACAATTTTTCAGGGACCAGTTCAGGTTTGAAGTGGATTTGAAGGGTCTTCATCTTAGAAATACCCCACAAATGACCCCATTATAAAAACTGCACCTCCCAAAATATTCAAAATGACATTCAGTCAGCATTTTAACCCTTTAGGTGTTTCACAGGAATAGCAGCAAAGTGAAGGAGAAAATTCACAATTTCCATTTTTTACACTCGCATGTTCTTGTAGACCCAATTTTTGAATTTTTACAAGGGGTAAAAGGAGAAAATGTATACTTCTATTTGTAGCCCAATTTCTCTCGACTAAGCACATACCTCATATGTCTATGTAAAGTGTTCGGCGGGCGCAGTAGAGGGCTCAGAAGGGAAGGAGCAACAAGGGGATTTTGGAGCGTACGTTTTTCTGAAATGGTTTTTGGGGGGCATGTCCCATATAGGAAGCCCCTATGGTGCCAGGACAGCAAAAAATACCCACATGGCATACCATTTTGGAAACTAGACCCCTTGAGGAACGTAACAAGGAATAAAGTGAGCCTTAATACCCCACAGGTGTTTCACGACTTTTGCATATGTAAAAAAAATTTAAAAAATTTCAATAAAATGTGTGCTTCCCCCCAAATTTCACATTTTTGCAAGGGTTAATAGCAGAAAATAGCCCCCAAAATTTGTAACCCCATCTCTTCTGAGTATGGAGGTACCCCATAAGTTGACATGAAGTGCACTATGGGCGAACTACAATGCTCAGAAGAGAAGGAGTCATATTTGGCTTTTTGAGAGCAAATTTTGCTCGGGGGCATGTCGCATTTAGGAAGCCCCTATGGTGCCAGGACAGCAAAAATAACCCCCACATGGCATACCACATTGGAAACGAGACCCCTTGAGGAACGTAACAAGGGGTACAATGAGCATTTACCCCCCACTGGTGTCTGTCAGATCTTTGGAACAGTGGGCTGTACAAAATTTTTAATTTGCGCAGCCCACTGTTCCAAAGATCTGTCAGACACCAGTGGGGTGTAAATTCTCACTGCACCCCTCATTACATTCCGTGAGGGGTGTAGTTTCCAAAATGGGGTCACAAGTGTTTTTTTTTTTTTTTTTTTTGCGTTTGTCAAAACCGCTGTAACAATCAGCCACCCCTGTGAAAATCGCCTCAAATGTACATGGTGCACTCTCCCTTCTGGGCCTTGTTGTGCGCCCCCAGAGCACTTTGCGCCCACATATGGGGTATCTCCGTAGTCGGGAGAAGTTGCATTACAAGTTGTGGTGGGCTTTCTTCCCTTTTACCTCTTGTCAAAATGAAAAGTATAGGGCAACACAGCATGTTAGTGTAAAAAAATTTTTTTTTTTTACACTAACATGCTGGTGTAGACCCCAATTTCACCTTTTCATAAGGGGTGAAAGGAGAAAAAGCCCCCCAAAATTTGTAAGGCAATTTCTCCCGAGTACGGCGATACCCCGTATGTGACCCTAAACTGTTGCCTTGAAATACGACAGGGCTCCGAAGTGAGAGAGCGCCATGCGCATTTGAGGCCTGAATTAGGGATTTGCATTGGGGTGGACATAGGGGTATTCTACGCCAGTGATTCCCAAACAGGGTGCCTCCAGCTGTTGCAAAACTCCCAGCATGCTTGGACAGTCAACGGCTGTCCGGCAATACTGGGAGTTGTTGTTTTGCAACAGCTGGAGGCTCCATTTTGAAAACAGTGGCGTACCAGACGTTTTTCATTTTTATTGGGGAAGGAGGGGGGCTGTGTAGGGCTATGTGTATATGTAGTGTTTTTTACTTTTTATTTTATTTTGTATTAGTGTAGTGTAGTGTTTTTAGGGTACAGTCACACGGGCAGGGGGGTTACAGCGATTTTCCCGCTGCGAGTTTGAGCTGCCGCGCAAAATTTGCTGCATCGCAAACTTGCAGCCTGATACTCACTGTAAGCCCCCTGCCCATGTGAATGTACCCTGTACATTCACAAGGGGGGGACCTCCAGCTGTTGCAAAACTACAACTCCCAGCATGCACAGTCTATCAGTGCATGCTGGTAGTTATAGTTTTGCAACAGCTGGAGGCACACGGGTTGGGAAACACTGAGTTAGGAAACAGACAATGTTTCCCAACCAGTGTGCCTCCTGTTGTTGCAAAACCACAACTCCCAAACATTCTCAGGCATGCTGGGAGTAGTAGTTCGGCAACATCTTTAGAGCCAGATGTTGCCGAACTACAACTCCCAGCATGCTTGGAGTTGTAGTTTGCAACATCTGGAGGACTACAGTTTGCAGACCACTACTACAGTGGTTCCCAATCTGTGCCCTTCCAGATGTTGCAAACCTACAACTCCCAGTATGCCAAAACTGTCCAGGCATGCTGGGAGTTGTAGTTCTGCAACATCTGAAGGGCCAGATGTTACAGACCTACAACTCCCAGCATGCCTGGACAGTAAGGGCATGCTGAGGATGTGTAGTTTTGCAACATCTGGAAGGGCACAGTGGTCTCCAAACTGTGGACCTCCAGATGTTGCAAAACTGCAACTCCCAGCATGCCCAGACGCCAAGGGCTGTCTGGGCATGCTGGGAGTTGTAGTATATAGGGTCCCAATACAGCAATGCATGTCGCTTTACGGCGACGTGCATTGCTGTAAAGGGCCCGACCGCGGCTGAAGAGCTACTCACCTGTCGCCGCCGCAGCCATCTTCCCCGCCGGGATCCGGGTCTTCAGGGACGAGGTAAGTACCGGGGCCGGTCCCCAGCACTCCCCTGTCCCCCGCCGCATCCTCCGGTCTTCCTCCCATCCTCTCCGGACTTCAAGGGGCCGGACAGGACGGGAGGAAGTAACCGCCCCCCCCTCCTGCGATTGGTCGGTTAACTAACCGACAGATCGCAGGGAATAGGAGGAGGTGGCAGGCTTGCCTCCTCGCTCCTAGGCTCCAGCATGGTCCTGGCTGTCTGTGACAGCCGGGATCATGCGAAATTACCGGGCGGTCGGGTCCCAGAGACCCGATCAGCCCGGTATCGCCGCAGATCGCAAGGGCGATTTCCCTTGCGATTTGCGGCGAACGCCGACATGGGGGGCATACATGGCCCCCCTCGGCGTTTGCCCTGGATCCCTGCTGAAGGATTTCAGCAGGGATCCGCTTCCGATCTCCGCCGGGTGAGCGGCGGAGACCAGGAAAAGACATGACGTATGCATACGTCATGGGTCCTTAAGACCCAGGGTGTGATGGCGGATGCATACGTCATGGGTCCTGAAGAGGTTAAAGTACTGTGCACAACGTATATGTGGTTTATTGCTGGGGTATGCGTGCTGTTTAACAAAACATGGTGGCCGGGAAGTCTGACCATGAGGCTATTTGGTAGTAAATAGGCAATAGCATGAGGAACTTATTCTATGACCATTACATTGTTGGGTCTACATCAGATGTCTCAAACTGGTGGCCCTCCAGATGTTGCAAAACTTCAACTCCCAGTATTCCCGACAGACATTAGCTGCAGAAAATGGCTGTCTGGGCATGTCCAGGCATGCTGGGAGTTGACGTTTTAAATCATCTGGAGGGCCACCAGTTTGAGACCCCCGGTCTATATGCTTATTTTAAAATAGGCGGAAAGTGATGACTGTGTACTGCCGGTGTGAACTGTGACTTGTTGAGATATCAGCATTCGTGGCTTGTGTGAGGACACACCACTGGTGGAGAGATGTGAGAGCGACATCAGCCTCCATAGAGCCACATGGAGCGACATCAGCCACCATAGAGCCACATAGAGTGACATCAGCCACCATAGAGCCACATGGAGCGACATCAGCCACCATAGAGCCACATGGAGCGACATCAGCCACCATAGAGCCACATAGAGCGACATCAGCCACCATAGAGCCACATGGAGTGACATCAGCCACCATAGAGCCACATGGAGCGACATCAGCCACCATAGAGCCACATAGAGCGACATCAGCCACCATAGAGCCACATGGAGCGACATCAGCCACCATAGAGCCACATGGAACAACATCAGCCACCATAGAGCCACATAGAGCGACATCAGCCACCATAGAGCCACATAGAGTGACATCAGCCACCATAGAGCCACATAGAGCGACATCAGCCACCATAGAGCGACATCAGCCACCATAGAGCGACATCAGCCACCATAGAGCCACATAGAGCGACATCAGCCACCATAGAGCCACATGGAGCGACATCAGCCACCATAGAGCCACATGGAGCGACATCAGCCACCATAGAGCCACATAGAGCGACATCAGCCACCATAGAGCCAAATAGAGCGACATCAGCCACCATAGAGCCACATAGAGCGACATCAGCCACCATAGAGCCACATGGAGCGACATCAGCCACCATAGAGCCACATGGAGCGACATCAGCCACCATAGAGCGACATCAGCCACCATAGAGCCACATGGAGCGACATCAGCCACCATAGAGCCACATCAGCCACCATAGAGCCACATGGAACAACATCAGCCACCATAGAGCCACATGGAACGACATCAGCCACCAGGCCAGTATTTTACCGGCACAGCCTTTATTTTGCCGACCCTGACGGTTATTTTTATATAAAAAATACTGGCAATTCAATGGCCGGTATTTATCCAACCAATCCGACTCCTGGAATGGATCCAACCAATCAGATTCCCGGAATGTTGCACCATATACTATACCAGTGTTTCCCAACCAGAGTGCATCCAGCTGTCGCAAAACTGCAACTCCCAGCATGCCCGGACAGCTGTTGGCTGTCTGGGCATGCTGGGAGTTGCAGTTTTGCGACAGCTGGAGGCACCCTTGGTTGGGAAACACTGGTTTAGAGTGGGCAGCAGAAGAGTCAGCTGGAGCCGGGGGACAGACAAGTACCATCCGTGACATGAAAAGCACCTAAATAAGAATTGCTGAAGCAGCACAGGGACTACAAAGTGTTAACCCTGAAGTAGGATCATCTGAGAGAGATTAAGAGGTTGTATTATAATAGTCTGCCCCTGCTACGAGGGCCTAGGACTAGTATTAAAGGGGTTCTCTGGTGCTTACACATCTTTTCCCCTAACCAAAGGATAGGGGATAAGATGCCTGATCGCGGGACTCCCGCCGCTGGGGACCCCAGGATCTTGAACGCGGCACCCCGTTTGTAATCAGTCCCCGGAGCTGTCACGCCCCTTCCCGTAGGCTTGCATTGAGGGGCGGAGCGTGACGTCACACAGGGGCGGAGGCGTGACGTCACACGCCGCCGGCCGTGTGGTCGCCGGTAATCAGACCCGGAGAGAACACGCTCCGGGGACTGATTACAAACGGGGTGCTGTGTGCAAGATCACGGGGGTCCCCAGCGGCGGGACTCCCGCGATCAGGCATCTTATCCCCTATCCTTTGGATAGGGGATAAGATGTCTAAGCACCGGAGAACCCCTTTAAGATATTGAGCCCTCGGCTATGAGAACATTTGATCTGTCTTAGACTGCATTCACACTTTGTTTTTACATTACGAGTGCCAGATACGGCTGGGGGAGGGGCAAACCGGGCTCTCCCGTATCCCAGCCGGACCAGCACTCAACTCCATTTACTTTAATGAGCCGACCGGAGTCAAACGCTGACTCCGGTTGGCTCATTTTTGACCCGTATGCGGTTTCCTGACCTCTAAAAAAACGGGAGATACATTTAACATTAAAACTAGATTAACATGCCAATCAGACCATGTTATGTATGTTATACAATGTATCTGTTCGCTACAATATGTAGGACGCACCACACAGCCCCTCCATAATCGATTAAATAAACATTGTTATAATATCCGTAATACATTTTTATTACATGGAGTCTCCAGGCATTGCGCACAATCTCATCCTGATGTACAGCATCCTATAACCATCACACCCATAGAGGCAATTCCAACACATATCTCAAATCGTTTTGAACAGTAGAAAAGAAAAGAAATGTATTGGATATATCGAATGGGTACTTTAGTTCCGGATGGACTTAATGAACTCTCAGAAGTGATACTGTAAAATTATCCCATTCATTCCTTGGAAACAAACACAATAAATACACTTTCAACTAATCCAGATATATTCATACTTATATGCTTCATTTAATGCCACTCGCAGCCATTTAACTCTTTCAACTGACAGTTTACCTATTTTCCTTACCTTATTTCCTGAGTACATCCCGGGATATGCGCTTGTTCTAAAGCCGTTAGCAGCGATCGTTATATCCCCGCTCGCTCTCCCCTGTACTAGCCTAATAATGTACATAAACATGGTAAATGTCTCTACTTCGGCTGTTACACACTGCCATCTACTGGTGGATTTTCATCATAGCACTCGGCACTTTTTTATTTAACCCCTTAAGGACTGAGCCCTTTTTCACCTTAACCCCTTGGGGACGGAGCCCATTATGACCCTAAAGACGGGAGCATTTTTTGCAAATCTGACCACTGTCACTTTAAACATTAATAACTCTGGAATGCTTTTACTTATAAATTAGATTCCGAGATTGTTTTTTTCGTGACATATTCTACTTTATGTTAGTGGTAAATTTTCGGCGATACTTGCATCCTTTCTTGGTGAAAAATTTGAAAATTTCATGAAAAATTTGAAAATTTAGCATTTTTCTAACTTTGAAGCTCTCTGCTTATAAGGAATATGGATATTCCAAATAAATTATATATTGATTCACATATACAATATGTCTACTTTATGTTTGCATCATAAAATTGATGAGTTTTTACTTTTGGAAGACATCAGAGGGCTTCAAAGTTCAGCAACAATTTTCCAATTTTTCGCAAAATTTTCAAAATCGGAATTTTTCAGGGACCAGTTCAGGTTTGATGTGGATTTGAAGGGTCTTCTGGTTAGAAATACCCGATAAATGACCCCATTATAAAAACTGCACCCCTCAAAGTATTCAAAATGACATTCAGTAAGTGTGTTAACCCTTTAGGTGTTTCACAGGAATAGCAGCAAAGTGAAGGAGAAAATTCAAAATCTTCATTTTTTACACTGGCATGTTCTTGTAGACCCAGTTTTGGAATTTTTACAAGGGGTAAAAGGAAAAAAATCCTCTCAAAATTTGTAACCCAATTTCTCTCGAGTAAAAAAATACCTCATATGTGTATGTCAAGTGTTCGGCGGGCGCAGTAGAGGGCTCAGAAGCGAAGGAGCAACAGGGGGATTTAGGAGAGTGAGTTTTTCTGAAATGGTTTTTGGGGGGCATGTCCCATTTAGGAAGCCCCTATGGTGCCAGGACAGCAAAAAACCCCACATCGCACACTATTATGGAAACGACACCCCTCAAGGAACGTAACAAGGGGTACGGTGAGCCTTAACACCCCACAGGTATTTGACAACTTGTTGTTAAAGTCGGATGTGTAAATTAAAAAAAAATATTTTTCCACTAAAATGCTGGGTTTTCCCCAAATTTTACTTTTTTACAAAGGGTAGTAGGAGAAAATGCCCCCCCAAAATTTGTAACCCCATTTCTTCTGAGTATGGAAATACCCCATGTTTGGACGTCCAGTGCACTGCGAGCGAACTACAATGCTCAGAAGAGAAGGAGCACCATTGAGCTTTTAGAGAGATAATTTGTTTGGAATGGAAGTTGGGGGCCATGTGCATTTACAAAGCCCCCCGTGGTGCCAGAACAGTGGACCCCCCACATGTGACCCCATTTTGGAAACTACACCCCTCACGGAATGTAATAAGGGGTACAGTGAGTATTTACACCCTACTGGCGTTTGACAGATATTTGGAACAGTGGGCTGTGCAAACAAAAAAATTTAATTTTCCATTTTCACGTACCACTGTCCCAAAAATCTGTCAGACCCCTGTGGGGCGTAAATGCTCACTGTACCCCTTATTACATTCCGTGAGGGGTGTAGTTTCCAAAATGGGGTCACATGTGGGTATTTATTTTTTTGCATTTATGTCAGAACCGCTGTAAAATCAGCCACCCCTGTGCAAATCACCAATTTCGGCCTCAAATGTACATAGTGCGCTCTCACTCCTGAGCCTTGTTGTGCGCCCGCAGAGCATTTTACGCCTACATATGGGGTATTTCCGTACTCAGGAGAAATTGCGTTACAAATTTTGGGGTCTTTTTTTCCTTTTACCTCTTGTGAAAATAAAAAGTAAAGGGCAACACCAGCATGTTAGTGTAAAATTTTTTTTTTTTACACTAACAGGCTGGTGTAGACCCCAACTTTTCCTTTTCATAAGGGGTAAAAGGAGAAAAAGCCCCCCAAATTTGTAGTGCAATTTCTCCCGAGTACAGAGATACCCCATATGTGGCCCTAAACTGTTTCCTTGAAATACGACAGGGCTCCAAAGTGAGAGAGCGCCATGCGCATTTGAGGACTAAATTAGGGATTGCATAGGGGTGGACATAGGGGTATTCTACGCCAGTGATTCCCAAACAGGGTGCCTCCAGCTGTTGCTAAACTCCCAGCATGCCTGAACAATCAGTGGCTGTCCAGAAATGCTTGGAGTTGTAGTTTTGCAACAGCTGGAGGCTCCGTTTTGGAAACACTGCTGTACAATACGTTTTTCATTTTTATTGGGGGGGGGGGGGGGGGGGGACAGTGTAAGGGGGTGTATATGTAGTGTTTTACTCTTTATTAGGTGTTAGTGTAGTGTAGTGTTTTTAGGGTACATTCACACTGGCGGGTTACGGTGAGTTTCCCGCTAGGAATTTGCGCTGCGGTGAAAAATTTGCCGCAGCTCATACTTGAAGCAGGAAACTTGCTGGAAACCCGCCCGTGTGAATGTACCCTGTATGTTCACATGGGGGGGGGGGGGGGCAAACCTCCAGCTGTTTCAAAACTACAACTCCCAGCATGCACGCTCTGTCAGTACATGCTGGGAGTTGTAGTTTTGCAACAGCTGGAGGCACACTGGTTGGAAAACCTTCAGTTAGGTTCTGTTACCTAACTCAGTATTTTTCAACCAATGAGCCTCCAGCTGTTGCAAAACTACAACTCCCAGCATGCACGGTCTGTCAGTACATGCTGGGAGTTGTAGTTTTGAAACAGCTGGAGGCACACTGGTTGGAAAATACTGAGTTGGGTTCTGTTACCTAACTCAGTATTTTCCAACCAGTGTGCCTCCAGCTGTTGCAAAACTACAATTCCCAGCATGTCTGATCACAGAAGGGCATGCTGGGAGATGTAGTTATGCAACAGCTGGAGGTACGCAACTACAACTCCCAGCATGCCGAGACAGCTGTTTTCTGTGTGGGCATGCTGGAATTTGTAGTTTTGCAACATCTGGAGTGCTACAATTTAGAGACCACTGAACAGTGATCTCCAAACTGTGGACCTCCAGATGTTGCAAAACTACAACTCCCAGCATGCCCAGACAGCAAACAGCTGTGTGGGCATGCTAGGAGTTGTAGTTTTGCAAGATCTAGAGGGCAGTATAGAGATCACTGTGCAGTGGTCTCTAAACTGCAGACCTCCAGCTGTTGCAAAACTACAAATTCCAGCATGCCCACACAGCAAACAGCTGTCTGGGCATGCTGGGAGTTGTAGTTTTGCAACATCTGGAGGGCTACAGTCTAGAGACCACTATAGTGGTCTCAGACTGTAGCCCTCTAGATGTTGCTAGGCAACTACTCACCGACTTCCGTCGCATCCGGGAGCCGTCCTCTTCTGCCGCACGCCACCGCCGATCTCCGTCGCCGACCGCCGATCCCCGTCGCTCCGCTGCCTCCGGAGGGGTAAGTGGACGTCGGCGCCCGGTCCTCTTCATTTTCCCCGTTCTGCCCCGCCTATTGTGGGAGGGCAGAACGGGGAAACCGAAAGTAAACCCCTCCGCCCCTGATCTGCTATTGGTGGTCGCGTCTAGACCACCAATAGCAGAAATAGGAGGGGTGGCAACTCTGCCACCTCACTCCTATCGCTTTAGGGGGATCGTGGGTGTCTTAGACACCCGCGATCCCCCTTCTATTCCGGGTCACCGGGTCACCATAGACCCGTAATGACCCGGAATTGGCGCAAATCACAAGTGTGAATTCACTTGCGATTTGCGCCGATCGCCGACATGGGGGGGTCTAATGACCCCCCTGGGCATTTGCACGGGGTGCCTGCTGATAGATATCAGCAGTCACCCCGGCCCGGTCCCCGCCGGCGCGCGGCGGGGGCCGAAATTCCCACGGGCGTATGGATACGCCCTTCGTCCTTAAGTACCAGGACGCAAGGGCGTATGCATACGCCCTTCGTCCCCAACAGGTTAAGGACTCAGCCGTTTTTTGCAATTCTGACCACTCTCACTTTAAACATTAATAACTCTGGAATGCTTTTACTTATCATTCTGATTCCGAGATTGTTTTTTTGTGACATATTCTACTTTAACTTAGTGGTAAAATTTTATGGTAACTTGCATCCTTTCTTTGTGAAAAATCCCCAAATTTGATGAAAAAATTGAAAATTTAGCATTTTTCTAATTTGAAGCTCTCTGCTTGTAAGGAAAATGGATATTCAAAATAAAAAATAATTTTGATTCACATATACAATATGTCTACTTTATATTGACATCATAAAATTTATGAATTTTAACTTTTGGAAGACACCAGAGGGCTTCAAAGTTCAGCAGCAATTTTCAAATTTTTCACAAAATTTTCAAACTCGATATTTTTCAGGGACCAGTTCAGATTTGAAGAGGATTTGAAGGATCTTCATATTAGAAATACCCCACAAATGACCCCATTATAAAAACTGCACCCCCCAAAGTATTCAAAATGACATTCAGTCAGTGTTTTAACCCTTTAGGTGTTTCACAAGAATAGCAGCAAAGTGAAGGAGAAAATTCAAAATCTTCATTTTTTACACTCGCATGTTCTTGTAGACCCAATTTTAGAATTTTTGCATGTTGTAAAAGGAGAAAATTTTTACTTGTATTTGTAGCCCAATTTTTCTCGAGTAAGCACATACCTCATATGTCTATGTAAAGTGTTCGGCGGGCGCAGTAGAGGGCTCAGAAGGGAAGGAGCGACAAGGGGATTTCTGAAATGGTTTTTGGGGGGCATGTCACCTTTAGGAAGCCCCTAGGGTGTCAAAACAGCAAAAAAAAAAAAAACACATGGCATACCATTTTGGAAACTAGACCCCTTGAGGAATGTAACAAGGAATTAAGTGAGCCTTAATACCCCACAGGTGTTTCATGACTTTTGCAAATGTAAAAAAAAAAAAAAAATAATTACCTAAAATGCTTGGTTTCCCCAAAATTTCACATTTTTACAAAGGGTTAAAGCCGAAAATACCCCCCAAAATTTGAAGCCCAATTTCTCCTGATTCAGAAAACACCCCATATGGGGGTGAAAAGTGCTCTGCTGGCGCACTACAGGTCCCTGAAGAGGAGTAGTCACATTTGGCTTTTTGGAAGCAAATTTTGCTCTGGGGGCATGCCGCATTTAGGAAGCCCCTATGGTGCCAGGACAGCAAAAAAAAAAAACACATGGCATACCATTTTGGAAACTAGACCCCTTGGGGAATGTAACAAGGGGTAAAGTGAACCTTAATACCCCACAGGGGTTTCACGACTTTTGCATATGTAAATTTTTTTTTTGGGCGGGGGGGGGATAGGGTATTTTGGTATAAAATTTGGAAGTCAATGTACCCTGGACTGGTACATTGGAGCCGAATTCTGGGGAATGAAAATTAGGGCAAAGGATGGAAATTTTTGTACTCCATGGAAGTGTGATACTCCCTGAAGCAGTCTATGCAGAGGCCCGGATTATCTGGGCAAGTGTCACACTGAATGGTGGTGTCCCTCCGTCTCCCCTTCCTGTAACACACTCTGCATTTCTTCTGGGTTCGTCCCGACCTTCTAGTGTTGGGGATCACACCAGGAAAGTGTTGGCCCGGGACGATCCGGGGACCTAAATTTCCAGAGGTGCTCTGACCCGCTCCTTGGCGGTCACCAAAGATGAGGGCCTTTAGAACTACCTCTTGGAACTCCAGGTATGTCCCTGTGTTGCCAGCGTTCTGGTACAGTATAAAAGAGTTGTACATGGCAACCTGTACCATGTAGACCGCAACCTTTTTATACCATACACGTGTTTTCCGCATGGCATTATATGGCTTGAGGACTTGATCAGAAAGATCAACTCCCCCCATATACTGATTGTAGTCCAGAATACAATCAGGCTTGAGGACCGGTCCCGCGGTACCTCGCACAGGGACAGGGGTGCTGCCATTCCCATGAATTGTGGTGAGCATAAGGACATCCCTCTTGTCCTTATACCGGACCAACAACAGGTTCTCATGGGAAAAGGCACGGGACTCACCCCGGGGGATAGGAGCATGTAGGGGATGGGGCGGAAGGCCTCTTTGATTCTTCCGGACTGTCCCACAAGCGACCGTGGATCTGGCGGCGAGGGATGTGAAGAGAGGGATACTAGTATAAAAGTTATCCCCATAAAGGTGGTAACCTTTATCTAGCAATGGGTGCAAAAGGCCCCAAACGATTTTCCCGCTAACACCCAGAGTGGAGGGACATTCTGGGCGTTCAAAACGGGAATCTCGTCCCTCATACACTATAAACTTGCAAGTGTACCCAGAGGTACTCTCGCAAAGTTTATACATCTTCACGCCATACCGCGCTTGCTTGGTTGGGATGTATTGCCGGAAGCTGAGTCTCCCCTTGAAGCTGATGAGCGACTCATCAATAGAGACCTCCCGCCTCGGGACATAGGCCTCCCAAAATCTGGCCCCGAAGTGATTGATGACCGGCCTGATTTTATACAGGCGGTCATACGCAGGATCAGTTCGGGGGGGGACATTCCGCATTATCAGCATAATGCAAACATCTCCAAATGGCCTCGAACCGGGGACGTGTCATGGCCATACTGTAGAGGGGTGTCTGGTAAAAGACGTCCCCACTCCAATATTGCCTGACACAGGGTTTTTTAACTATATCCATATGCAGCGCGAGGCCCCAAAAGGTCCTCATTTCGGCTGCATCGACTGGAGTCCAGCCGCCGGGTCTAGCTAAAAATGAGCCCGGGTTAGCGTATGACGAACTGTTGGGCATACAGGTTCGTCTGTGTAACCATCAAATTAACAAAGTAGTCACTGAAAAAATGACCGAAAAAGTCCTTTTCAGTGAACCCGACAATGTTAATTTTGATTCCTGAGTCGCCAACAAACTCAGGAATCACGGGCTCGTGGTCCGCTGGCTCAGCCCAGTCAAGTTCTCCGGTACGAGGTACCAGTGACCTTGGCAGGGGGGCTTCACTAGTATGAGCGCCAGGGGGACTCATACTAGCATGGGGCACAGGGTCAAGGGCAGAGGAGGTTTGCGGCACCGCACGGCGGCGTCTCCGCCGCCTTGGCTCATCATCTGAACTAGATGATGAGGAGGACGATGAAATAAGGAAGCTGGGGTCTTCATCATCTGAGCCGCTCTCGGTATCGGAGGCAATTAGGTCATATGCCTCCTCCGCCGAGAACACTCTGCGGGCCATTTCCCTACTCTAATGTGGATACGGGGGGGGTGTGTGTGTGTGTGTGTGGAAAAACTTTATTGGTGTATGTGCTGCGTGTGGTGCGATATTACCTCCCTAACCCTCCCTAGCCTAACCTAACTAAACTAACCCGCCCTAACAGAAAGAAAAAAAATATAAAAAAGGGGACTTTTATTTTTTTATTTTTTTTTAGAAAGGGGACTTCTAACGCAAAAAAAGCCCTGCGCCAAAAAAAAGCGTTTATCTAATCAGTGGTGTGCGCACTGATTAGCGCTTGTGGCGGCAGGGGGCGCAGAAGTCAGTGGGGGGTCCGGCCACTCAGCCCAGAACAGTGGCTGGTGGCTTGTACACAGACCCCCACACAAAAAAAAACGAAAAATAAAATAAAAAAAACGCTTAATCCCGAAAAAATGCACCCGCCTGAACCCCCAAAAACGCTGATCAGTGATAAATCACCGACAGCGGTGGGACAGGCTGCACACACAGGTACGGTCCGTCCACACAGTACACGCCTGCTACTGGTGGCACGGAACACCTATGGGTGCAAAAAAAGAACGCGGTAACCGAAAAAAGTGCCTTTACCACCAAAAAAAAACGCTGATCAGTGATAAATCACTGACAGCGGTGAGGCACGCCGCACACACAGGTAAGGTCCGGCCACACAGTACACGCCTGCTACTGGGGGCACGGACCGCCTATGGGTGCAAAAACACGCTAGAAAACCGGAAAAAAAGCGCCGGCACCACAAAAAAAACGCAGGGCCGGGGTCACGCAGCTAAAGGTGCTACAGACCCACGGACACCCACTGAGGTACGCTGGAAAAAAAAAAAAAGACTTTTTTTTTTTTTTTTTTAACCCTAACCTGTCCCTACCTAATCTAAAGCTATCCCTGGGGATTTCTGTGCCAAGGGGCCACAGAAAGGGGGCAAGGGGCACTTTTTTTTTACTGAGGGGATGGTGGGCAGCACGGGGCTCCGTCCTGCACACCAGATCTCTCTGAAATGGCGGGCAGAACGGAGCAACATGCTCCTAGCCCACCAGATCCCCTCCCATTACATTGTGATTGGTATGGCCACTTTGGCCACCCAATCACAGCTGTACTGAGGGGGGTGGCCACAATGCCAGCCCCCAGTACAGCATGGATGGTGATTGGTGGTGTATACTACACCACCAGTCACCATCTATATCCAGGTCACAGGGTCACACGTGACCCTGATGACCTGGAACCGCTGCAGAACGCCGGTTAGTAGTTACCGGCGTCCTGCAGCGATCGCCGGTATAGGAGGTCCTCCGGACCTCCTCCGGCACACTGCCGGGATGTCTGCTGATAGAAATCAGCAGACATCCGGCTCCGATCCCCGCCCGGCGAGCGGCGGGGAACGGAATCGCAGCGCATCGCTCGTCTGAATTGGCGAGCGATGCGCTGCGATTGCCGACATGGGGGGTCATCATGACCCCCCTAGGCGATATGCCGGGATGCCTGCTGAACGATTTCAGCAGGCATCCGGCTCCGGCGCCCCTCCGGCTAGCGGCGGGGGGCCGGGATATGACAGGACGTACTCAAACGTCCTGAGTCCTTAAGGACTCGGAAAAGGTGTCGTTTGAGTACGTCCTGCGTCCTTAAGGGGTTAATTAAATAAATGTATTATATTGGTTTTTATTTAGACAATATATCAGGCCTTTCATTACAATTATTTTACTTATTTATTCAATTGTTTTATGCTATTTTAGTTTTATTAATGTGTATGTTTTTTGCACACAGCTTCTACGGCACTCCGGAAGTTGTCATCGCCCCCCCCCCCCCCCTTTTTTTTTTTCTTCAATTGTTGTCTTATAAAAGCAAGTATTTTCCAGTATGTAGACTATGCCTGATGAAGATCCCTGTTCGGGATCGAAACGCGTTGCACTGTATATAATAAAACAATTTCATTCAATCCTGGACCAGCGCCGTCATTGAGAGGAACTCTTTTTCCATTCATTTCTCCGGTTTCCTGACCTAGAACCGTAGTTCTGCTGCTCAGCAGCAGCGTGAGTTAACTCTTTCCTTGCTTGGCTCCTGAATGGTATACATGGGTCCAGGGGCGGATCCAGAGTCGAGTCTCGGGAGGGGCACTATTAGAGTATTTTGTGTTGGCGGACAGAAAACAAGGTGTTGCTTACGGAACTTACAATATTATTAAATGTATCATACAGTCCTAACCTTCTTTAAGACTCTTAGACCATGTTCACATGTCAGAATAATAATCAAATATACCAATTGCCACAGAATGGGAAAGTGCTAAAGAGGTTTTTACCATTTAAAACTACAGCTCCCAGTATGACCTAAGCAGTTGTGAGGGGATGCTGGGAGTTGTTGTTTCACCCATCATAACTGCAGTCACTCCAGCTCTGATAGGACATAGTGAGGAGGATACAGAATGATATGAGTGACTACAGGTGACGTGTTCTCTATAGTCTTTCCTTATCTAATTCAGATGTACTTACCACGGGACTTGTTCCAGCTAAATCTTCTCTCTGCAGACGCCCAGACGTCTCCTCACTATGATTCTGATCCTCTATATGAAAACAATAATTATTATAACCCTGCCAGACACTGTATTCTTCGAATATAATACTGGCACACACCCTCTGAATATAATTCTGACACACTGTACCCCCTGAAAATACAACACACTGTACCCTCTGAATATAATACCGCCACACACCGTACCCTCTGAATATAATACTATCATACACTGCACCCTCTAAATATAATACTACCACACACTGTGCCCCTGAATATAATACTACCACACTGTGCCCTCTAAAATTAATACTACTACTACACACTGCACTCTCTGAATATAATACTACCACACACTGCACTCTCTGAATACAATACTACCACACACTGCACTCTCTGAATACAATACTACCACACACTGCACTCTCTGAATATAATACTACCACACACTGCACTCTCTGAATATAATACTACCACACACTGCACTCTCTGAATATAATACTACCACACACTGCACTCTCTGAATATAATACTACCTCACACTGCACTCTCTGAATATAATACTACCCCACACTGCACTCTCTGAATATAATACTACCCCACACTGCACTCTCTGAATATAATACTACCACACACTGTACCCTCTGAATATAATACTACCACACACTGCACTCTCTGAATATAACTTGCTGTGCAGTGCACCCTCTGAATATAATACTACCACACACTGCACTCTCTGAATATAATACTACCACACACTGCACTCTCTGAATATAATACTACCACACACTGCACTCTCTGAATATAATACTACCACACACTGCGCTCTCTGAATATAACTTGCTGTGCAGTGCACTCTCTGAATATAATACTACCACACACTGCACTCTCTGAATATAATACTACCCCACACTGCACTCTCTGAATATAATACTACCACACACTGCACTCTCTGAATATAATACTACCACACACTGCGCTCTCTGAATATAACTTGCTGTGCAGTGCACTCTCTGAATATAATACTACCACACACTGCACTCTCTGAATATAATACTACCCCACACTGCACTCTCTGAATATAATACTACCACACACTGCACTCTCTGAATATAACTTGCTGTGCAGTGCTCCCTCTGAATAAAATACCCAAATGTATTGTTGCCCATAAAAAAATGTAACACCCCAGAAATTCCTCATAATATACACTATACTTCTGAAATGCAGAACACTCTGTGCCTTCACATATAGTAATAATGCTCCATCTTGTGCCTCTTCATATAATAATTATGACCCGTCCCGTTCCCCCCACATAGTAATGCCCTGTGCCCCTAACATATAATGCCCCCTGTGCTGTGCCCTTCACATATAATTCCCCCGTTCTTTGCCCCTCACATATAATGCCCCCATCATGCGTCCCTCACATATAATGCCCCCATCATGTGCCCCTCACATATAATGCCCCCCGTGCTGTGCCCCTCACATATAATGTCCCCTTTGCTGTGCCCCTCACATATAATGTCCCCTTTGCTGTGCCCCTCACATATAATGCCCCCGTGCTGTGCCCCTCACAAATAATGCCCCCGTTCTTTGCCCCTCACATATAATGCCCCGATCATGTGCCCCTCATATATAATGCCCCCATCATGCACCCCTCACATATAATGCCCCCATCATGCACCCCTCACATATAATGCCCCCATCATGCACCCCTCACATATAATGCCCCATGCTGTGCCCTTCACATATAATGCCCCCGTTCTTTGCCCCTCACATATAATGCCCCCGTTCTTTGCCCCTCAGATATGCCCCCATCATGCGCCCCTCACATATAATGCCCCCATGTCCTGTCCCCTCAGGGGGCATTATATGTGAGGGGCACAGCACAGGGGGCATTATATGTTTGGGGCATATGACAGGAGCATTATATGTGAGGGGCACAGCACAGGGGGCATTATATGTGAGGGGCGCATGATGGCGCATTATATATGAGGGGCACAGGATGGGGGCATTATATATGAGGGGCGCATGATGGGGCATTATATATGAGGGGCGCATGATGGGGGCATTATATGTGTGGGGCACAGCACAGGGGGCATTATATGTGTGGGGCACAGCACAGGGGGAATCATATAATGCCCCCTGTGCTGTGCCCCATACATATAATGCCCCCTGTGCTGTGCCCCTCACATATAATACCCCCTGTGCTGTGCCCCCCACACATATAATTTATATGTGTGGGCACAGCACAAGGGGCATTATATGTGAGGGGCACAGCACAGAGGGCCCCCCTGTCATGTGCTCTTCACATATAGTGCCCCCAGTGCTTTGCCTTGCAGCCCCTCACATTAAAAATTCCCCTAAGTTTTTAAATCCCCCTCCTCCTGTACGATATAGTGCCCTTAACAGTGGCACATATTCTGTCCCCCAAATCCCCTGGGCCCTGAGCATACTCTTAGTACTTACTGTATGCCGGCCGCGGGGACGGGATTTCCGGGCGCCGGCGCGATGATGTGAAGTCATCGCGCCGGCCTGCAGTGGATCGCGACCCCGCAGCTCACACGCTGTGTACTCACAGCCAGTGGCGTTGCTAGGGTTGGTGTCACCCGTTGCGGTAGAAAATGGTGTCACCCCAGCATGCTGGGAGTTGTAGTTTTGCAACAGCTGGAGGCACCCTGGTTGGGAAACACTGACATAGATAGATAGGGAATATATAGAGACCAGGGGTTCTCACCTATTTTTAGTGAGGGTCCGCTTATCCAGGTCTGCCATCCGGTAAAGGTCCAAGCTGTATGCTAATGCTTGGTGCACACCTAGCGGCCTCAGCGCCATGAAGGCAATAGCAAACTAACAACTGAAGTGTGGAGGATGTATAACCTGAATACTGCTGCACACTGTAACCACTGGATATAATACTGCCACACACACTGTACCCACTGAATATAATACTACCACACACTGTACCCCTGAATATAATACTACCACACACTGTACCCCCTGAATATAATACTGCCACACACTGGGCCCCTGAATATAATACTGCCACACACAGGGCCCCTGAATATAATACTGCCACACACTGTACCCCCGAATATAATACTGGCACACACTGTACCCCTGAATATACTACTGCCACACACTGTATCCCTGAATATAATACTACCACATACTTTGCCCTGAATATAAACCTGCCACCCACTGTGTCCCTGGTATATTACTGCTACCCACTGTGCCCCTTAAAATACTGCCATTCACTGTACCCCTGAAAATAATTCTGCCACACACTGGGCCCCTGTTATATTACTGCCACACACTATTCCCCTGCAACATTACTTGCAGATGCTATGCTCTAACGCTGACTAATTGCACCTCTGTGTCTCTTAAAACAATAAAATGATGCCACTGTGCCTATAGAATGAATGATGCCACTGTGACCCCAGAATGAATGATGCCACTGTGCCCACAGAATGAATGATGCCACTGTGCCTATAGAATGAATGACGCCACTGTGACCCCAGAATGAATGATGCCACTGTACCCACAGAATGAATGATGCCACTGTGCCTATAGAATGAATGACGCCACTGTGACCCCAGAATTAATGATGCCACTGTGCCCACAGAATTAATGATGCCACAGTACCCACAGAATTAATGATGCCACAGTACCCACAGAATTAATCATGCCACTGTACCCACAGAATTAATCATGCCACTGTGACCACAGAATTAATGATGCCACTGTGACCACAGAATTAATGATGCCACTGTACCCACAGAATTAATGATGCCACTGT
The DNA here is from genome assembly GCF_029499605.1 of Hyla sarda. NCBI lineage: Eukaryota > Metazoa > Chordata > Amphibia > Anura > Hylidae > Hyla > Hyla sarda. The sequence goes on from NW_026610578.1 coordinate 42,028, forward strand.
ACCCACAGAATTAATCATGCCACAGTACCCACAGAATTAATGATGTCACTGTGGGTACAGTGGCATCATTAATTCTGTGGTCACAGTGGCATGATTAATTCTGTGGGTACAGTGGCATCATTAATTCTGTGGTCACAGTGGCATCATTAATTCTGTGGTCACAGTGGCATGATTAATTCTGTGGGTACAGTGGCATCATTAATTCTGTGGGTACAGTGGCATCATTAATTCTGTGGGGCACAGTGGCATCATTAATTCTGTGGGGCACAGTGGCATCATTAATTCTGTGGGGCACAGTGGCATCATTAATTCTAAGGGGCACAGTGGCATCATTAATTCTGTGGGGCACAGTGGCATCATTAATTCTGTGGGGCACAGTGGCATCATTACTTTTGGAGGCACAGTGGCATCATTAATTCTGTAGGCACAGTGACATCATTAATTCTGTGGGTACAGTGGCATCATTAATTCTGTGGGTACAGTGGCATCATTAATTCTGTGGTCACAGAATTAATGATGCCACTGAACCCACAGAATTAATGATGCCACTGTACCCACAGAATTAATGATGCCCCAGTACCCACAGAATTAATGATGCCACAGTACCCATAGAATTAATGATGCCACTGTACCCACAGAATTAATGATGCCACTGTGCCCCACAGAATTAATGATGCCACTGTGACCACCAAATAAGTGATGCCACTGTACCCATATAATTAATGATGCCACTGTAACCACAGAATTAATGATGCCACTGTAACCACAGAATTAATGATGCCACTGTAACCACAGAATTAATTATGCCACTGTGACCACAGAATTAATGATGCCACTGTACCCACAGAATTAATGATGCCACTGTGCCCCCATATGAACTTTGCCACTGTAACTCTCCATCTGTTGTAAAACTACAACTCCCATCATGCACAGACAAAAGGTCATGATGGTAGCTGTAGTTCTACAATAACTGGAGAGTCACAGATGGGGGAACACAAATTTTTACCTGAGAGCTTAGAATCGCCATCCCAGGTCCCGCACTGCTCCGCTGCTCTGGCCTCTTCTAGTCAGGCCTGGCCAGAGCAGATGATGCAGGCAGCTAATGGTGCTACCTGCATCATAGGAGAAGCGCAGGGCAGGGACACATCGCTCCCTCGCTCCGGGCCGCGGCTATTCATTTGTATTGGCGTCTTAAAGACACAGCTACAAATGAATAAGGGGAGATCCAGCGGATGGTCCGAATGACTGGGGGACGCAGTCCGGATCTGGACCGTGGTCTGCCAGTTCAGTACCCCTGATATAGGACATAGATCAATGTTTCCCAACCAGAGTGCCTCCAGCTGTTACAAAACTACAACTCCCAGCATGCCTGGACAGCATTGTAGCTTTGCTTAGGAGACACCTTGGTTGGGAAACACTTATTTATGTCAGTGTTTCCCAACCCTCCAGCTGTTGCAAAACTACAACTCCCAGCATGCTAGGAGTTGTAGTATTGCAACAGCTGGGGGCACCTCTGGTGAGAAAGGGGTGGGGGGGGGGTGTGAGCAGGGATTGTGCTGGGAAGGGGGAGGGATGATGCTGGAAAAGGGTGGGCATGGATGGTGGGGGGTAGTTTATCTTACCTGCCTTAGAACACTGCTGGGCTCCTGTATCCTCCAGACACTTCCTGCTTGCTGGGGTCATGTGATGTTTTGGTGTCACATGACCCAAGCAGAGCAGTAGAAAGCTGCCAATCAGGAGGAAGTAGGGTTGCCACCTTTCCCTCAGAAAAATACCGGTCATGGGTGTGGCTATGTGGGGGTGGAGCTACAAAAGGGGAGGGGCCAGATTGCACAGGGGCTGAGGGATCAGGGGTTTAAGAAATGGCATGGGGGATGGGAGGGGTGTTTAAGAAATGGCATGGGGGATGGGAGGGGGGTTTAAGAAATGGCATGGGGGATGGGATGGATACAATATATATGCGGGGGGAGTTTTCCTATATCGCACAAAAAAATTTACATTTAGAGAATACCTACCAAAACCCTATTTATGCCGGCGGCGGCGGTAGTGGTGGTGCACGACAGCAACGCTGGCTCTCTCTGATGACGAGTGACGTCCCCCTGCGCAACGTCAGATAAACAGGCTAATCAGACAGTATCACACATGACAGATTTAGATGCACAGGCTCAGCAGACAGTATCACACATAACAGGATTAGATACACAGGCTCAGCAGACAGTATCACACATGACAGATTTAGATGCACAGGCTCAGCAGACAGTATCGCACATGACAGATATAGATACACAGGCTCAGCAGACAGTATCACACATGACAGATATAGATACACAGGCTCAGCAGACAGTATCACACGACAGATTTGGATATACAGGCTCAGCTCACAGTATCACACATGACAGGATTAGATACAGAGCGCAGCAGACAGTATCGCACATGACAGGATTAGATACAGAGCGCAGCAGATAGTTTCACACATTAAATCAGTGTTTCCCAACCAGGGTGCCTCCAGCTATTGCAAAACTACAACTCCCAGCATGCCCGGACAGCCAAAGGCTGTCTGGGCATGCTGGGAGTAATAGTTTTGCAACAGCTGGAGGCACCCTGGTTGGGAAACACTGCATTAAATACACAATTTTGCAGAGAGGTCTCACCAGTCTCTTGTCTTCACTTTCTCCTTTCCCCGGGCGGCTCCAGGTTAAGGAATGTCCAGGGGTTGAGGAGGAATGGGGTGGGCAATTATTTATCCCATGGGGCCACATTTAGAAACTAAAAATATTGTGGAGGGTCGGGTAGTTTTTCCCCAGATTAGGCAGCATAGTTGTCCCCCAGATTAGGCAGCATAGTTGTCCCCCAGATTAGGAGCATAGTTGTCCCCCAGATCAGGCAGCATAGTTGTCCCCCAGATTAGGAGCATAGTTGTCCCCCAGATCAGGCAGCATAGTTGTCCCCCAGATTAGGAGCATAGTTGTACCCCAGTTGTCCCCCAGATTAGGAGCATAGTTGTACCCCAGTTGTACCCCAGATTAGGAGCATAGTTGTACCCCAGTTGTCCCCCAGATTAGGAGCATAGTTGTACCCCAGTTGTCCCCCAGATTAGGAGCATAGTTGTACCCCAGTTGTCCCCCAGATTAGGAGCATAGTTGTACCCCAGTTGTCCCCCAGATTAGGAGCATAGTTGTACCCCAGTTGTCCCCCAGATTAGGATCATAGTTGTACCCCAGTTGTCCCCCAGATTAGGAGCATAGTTGTACCCCAGTTGTCCCCCAGATTAGGAGCATAGTTGTACCCCAGTTGTCCCCCAGATTAGGAGCATAGTTGTACCCCAGTTGTCCCCCAGATTAGGAGCATAGTTGTACCCCAGATTAGGAGCATAGTTGTACCCCAGATTAGGCAGCATAGTTGTCCCCCAGATTAGGCAGCATAGTTGTCCCCCAGATTAGGCAGCATAGTTGTCCCCCAGATTAGGCAGCATAGTTGTCCCCCAGATTAGGCAGCATAGTTGTCCCCCAGATTAGGCAGCATAGTTGTCCCCCAGATTAGGCAGCATAGTTGTCCCCCAGATTAGGCAGCATAGTTGTCCCCCAGATTAGGCAGCATAGTTGTCCCCCAGATTAGGCAGCATAGTTGTCCCCCAGATTAGGCAGCATAGTTGTCCCCCAGATTAGGCAGCATAGTTGTCCCCCAGATTAGGCAGCATAGTTGTCCCCCAGATTAGGAGCATAGTTGTCCCCCAGATTAGGCAGCATAGTTGTCCCCCAGATTAGGCAGCATAGTTGTCCCCCAGATTAGGCAGCATAGTTGTCCCCCAGATTAGGCAGCATAGTTGTCCCCCAGATTAGGCAGCATAGTTGTCCCCCAGATTAGGCAGCATAGTTGTCCCCCAGATTAGGCAGCATAGTTGTCCCCCAGATTAGGCAGCATAGTTGTCCCCCAGATTAGGCAGCATAGTTGTCCCCCAGATTAGGCAGCATAGTTGTCCCCCAGATTAGGCAGCATAGTTGTCCCCCAGATTAGGCAGCATAGTTGTCCCCCAGATTAGGCAGCATAGTTGTCCCCCAGATTAGGCAGCATAGTTGTCCCCCAGATTAGGCAGCATAGTTGTCCCCCAGATTAGGCAGCATAGTTGTCCCCCAGATTAGGCAGCATAGTTGTCCCCCAGATTGGGCAGCATAGTTGTCCCCCAGATTAGGCAGTTTACCCCCCCCCCCTACACACACACACACACACACACATATATACACAGACACATAGAGACACAGACACATATATACACAGACACATATATACACAGACACATATATACACATATATACACACAGACACACACACAGACACATATATACACACAGACACATATATACACACAGACACATATATACACACAGACACATATATACACACAGACACATATATACACACAGACACATATATACACACAGACACATACATACACACACACACACACACACACACACACACACACACACATATATACACACAGACACTCACCCGCCCTGCACAGCAGATGGAGACAGAATACACGGCCTCTCCCCTCCCTGCTCTGCCTATGGAGGGTTGTAAGACTGCACGGGGCAGAGAGAAGGCGGGGGAGGGGGAGAGAGGAGACAGGAGGTGCACGCCCCCTCCCCAGCACTGTACAATCTCTTCCTGTCATCGCACGGAGCTCTCCCTGTCACAGGCTGGTGGTGTCAGACCTGGGCATTGTACGGCCGGTCATGAAAGCAGTGCTCTTCTGGGGATGCTGCTCCGTCCGCCCCTGTCAGTGAATGAAAAATACCGGCCATTGCATAGCCGGTATTTTTCATCCAAACTTACCGGCACAGCCCGGAATGTAGATGAAAATACCGGCTGTGCCGGTAAAATACCGGCAGGGTGGCAACCCTAGGAGGAAGAGAAGCCGAGTAAGTGCCGATAACTCCACAGACACGCTGTGTGCACGCTCCCTCTGCACTGCAGACTGAGTATACAAATATAGCTTGTGACAGGGATGAGCGCTGGGACAGGGTGTCACCCCACCACCCCACCATTCTAGGGGGCAGCAATCTCGGGGGGGGGGGGGGGGGATAATTGCCCCGTTGTACCTCCCCCCCCCCCCTGGATCCGCCACTGCATGGGTCAGGGGTGTGGAAATTAAAAAAAAAACTACTTGTCCAAGGGACTAAAGCGGAACACAATCTACTTGTCCCTCAAGAAAATCCACTTGTCCTGATTGATGAAATAATTTCAACCAAAATAGTCTGATCCCCCCCACTAGACCACCAGGGATGGATATAAGATCCTTTAGACACTGCTGACAGCGGTGATCTAATGGGTTAATAGGCGATCGCAGTATGTCAGACTATTAGTGGCGGGAGAGCTGTAGCGCCTCTTACACCCGAGACAAGACCAGATAAGTCTAGATGTAACTTTTTGATCACCTTATAAAATATTTCTCACATGAAGTGACCAAAAATGAGCAATTCTGGACTATTCTTTACATTTACACCGTTCACCATACGGTTTAATTAACATTATATTTTAATAGTCTGGACATTTCCACATGCAGCGATATCACTTATGTTTATTTTTCTACATTATTTTTATTTAAAGAAAATTGGAAACTTATTAGGAAAGGGGCTTATTCACATATATACGCACTTTTTAAAATATTTTAATCACTATTTTTCAGTCTCAATAGGGACTTATGTGTTACTGGGGGGGGGGGGGGGTTCTGCTTCTCCAGTTTATGTGGTGCATTTTGTGTCAGAAAATGCTGGAAGTTGCATTTAATTACTAGATAACTACAACTCCCAGCATGCCCTGATACAGCCTATGGTTGTGTGGGTGTTGCAGCATGTTCCACTGTATAGTAGGACAGTTAAGGTTATTGTAGGACATGCTGGGAGTTGTAGTTTTGGTTTGTGTCAGCTGCAGAGCCATAGGCTGTGTCAAGGAATAATGGGAATTGCAGTTAGTAACTACAACACCCAGCATGCCCTGATGCAGCCTATGGCTCTGCAGCTGACCCGAACCAAAACTACAACTCCCAGCATGTTACACTTTATAGTTCTACAGTTTAGGTTATGGTGTAACATGCTGGGTGTTGTAGTTACTAACTGCAATTCCCATTATTCCTTGACACAGCCTATGGCTCTGCAGCTGACACAAACCAAAACTACAACTCCCAGCATGTTACACCATAACCTAAACTGTAGAACTATAAAGTGTAACATGCTGGGAGTTGTAGTTTTGGTTTGTGTCAGCTGCAGAGCCATAGGCTGTGTCAAGGAATAATGGGAATTGCAGTTAGTAACTACAACACCCAGCATGCCCTGATGCAGCCTATGGCTCTGCAGCTGACCCGAACCAAAACTACAGCTCCCAGCATGTTACACTTTATAGTTCTACAGTTTAGGTTATGGTGTAACATGCTGGGAGTTGTAGTTTTGGTTCGGGCGTGTTTGTGTGCATCCGTGGGGCTCTTGGTTGACGGGTGAGTATGAAGGGGGCGGGATTCTGGGGGTGCAATATAGTGCGGGTGCCACTGAAAATAAATAAAATTATATGGCACAACTGCCCTAATGCCCGACGTGACAGTCCGCTCCTATACAAAACATTCATGCATACACATATCATACATACACCAGCCACTGCCCCCATATCCCCATACACACACCCCCGCCACTGCCCCCCCCCCCACATCATACATTACATACACACATACACTCACACCATACATATACACCATACATATGCACACATCATACATAGGCCTGCTGCTGCTGCCCCCCCACATATCATACATTACATTACATACACATCACACAGACAGACATCATACACACATTACATACACATCACAAACAGACATCATACACACATTATACATTACATACACATCACACACAGACAGACATCATACACACATCACACATACACTCACACCATATATATACACCATACACACATCACACATTACATACACATCACACATAGACAGACATCATACACACATCACACATACACTCACACCATATATATACACCATACACACATCACACATTACATACACATCACACACAGACAGACATCATACACACATCACACATACACTCACACCATACATATACACCATACACACATCACACATTACATACACATCACACACAGACAGACATCATACACACATCACACATACACTCACACCATACATATACACCATACACACATTATACATTACATACACATTACACACAGACAGACATCATACACACATCACACATAGACATCATACACATATACACTCACACCATAGATATACACCATACATATGCACATATCATGCATAGGCCTGCTGCTGCTGCCCCCCCCCCACACATATCACACATTACATACACATCACATAGACAGACATCATACACACATCACACATAGACATCATACACATATACACTCACACCATAGATATACACCATACATATGCACATATCATACATAGGCCTGCTGCTGCTGCCCCCCCCCCCCCCACATATCACACATTACATACACACATCACACATTACATACACATCACACAGACAGACATCATACACACATCACACATTACATACACATCACAAACAGACATCATACACACATTATACATTACATACACATCACACACAGACAGACATCATACACACATCACACATACATCACAGACAGACATCATACACACATCACACATACACTCACACCATACATATACACCATACACACATTATACATTACATACACATCACACACAGACAGACATCATACACACATCACACATACACTCACACCATACACACATTATACATTACATACACATCACACACAGACAGACATCATACACACATCACACATACATCACAGACAGACATCATACACACATTATACATTACATAAACATCACACACAGACAGACATCATACACACATCACACATACACTCACACCATATATATACACCATACACACATTACATACACATCACAAACAGACATCATACACACATTATACATTACATACACATCACACACAGACAGACATCATACACACATCACAGACAGACATCATACACACATCACACATACACTCACACCATACATATACACCATACACACATTATACATTACATACACATTACACACAGACAGACATCATACACACATCACACATACACTCACACCATACATATACACCATACACACATTATACATTACATACACATTACACACAGACAGACATCATACACACATCACACATTACATACACATCACACACAGACAGACATCATACACACATCACACATACACTCACACCATACACACATTATACATTACATACACATCACACACAGACAGACATCATACACACATCACACATACACTCACACCATACATATACACCATACACATATCACATACACATTACACACAGACAGACATCATACACACATCACACATACACTCACACCATACATATACACCATACACACATCACACATTACATACACATCACACACAGACAGACATCATACACACATCACACATACACTCACACCATACATATACACCAGTGTTTCCCAACCAGGGTTCCTCCAGCTGTTGCAAAACTACAACTCCCAGCATGCCCAGGGCATGCTGGGAGTTGTAGTTTTGCAACAGCTGGAGGAACCCTGGTTGGGTAATACTGATATACACCATACATATGCACACATCATACATACACCTGCCGCTTCCCCCCCATCATACATTACATACACACATCACACATACACTCACACCATACATATACAACCACCCTTCCTGCCGCCGCCTGCATTCTCGGCCTCCTCACCTGATCCGGCCATGAGTGGACATCAGAGCTGTAGTCACCGCCGGTGTGAGGTGAGATTTCCGTCCTCCCCCTCCCCCCTGCTCTGTGTTTTCCCTGTGCAAACTAGCAACCTCCCCGTGGTGGATTAGGTCCTGGGGAGACAGATCAGGGGGAGGGATAGAGCTGTGCACGGAGCTGTCTACATCCTTTCTCTCACCCTGCTGTGTCTTCTGAGCTCCGTCCATCCTCCGGGAGGGGAGATAAGTGGACTCTATGTCAGCTGGAGGCCACCGCCCCCTCCATACACTCTGAGTGTCGGTGTGAGACTTCCATCGGCTCCTGCGCCTTACACCGACATTAAAGAAAAATAAGGGGGAAGTCTGTCTGTCCCTGCTCGCCCGATACAGGGCTAAATCTATGAACAATTCACCTGCCCGGCGCCCAAAACTACTTGTCCCGGGCGTCGGGCGATAGGATTTCCACATCCCTGATGGGTACACTATGTACCCCAGTATGCTATACAGCTGGCGTAGGTAAGTAGTGATGCTCTGCACCCTGTATACGCTATATATCACTCCTCACCTCCTTACACTCTGGACTGGGCGCTCTGCATCTGACCCATGGAGTGGTACCTGAAGGCAGTAAAAAAAATTGCCACAGGATCCAAAAATGATTGTTACCACACACCAGCAAAAACGCAAGAAAAAGAACACAAGAAAAACTGAAAAAATGCAGGAAAAAGCTGTGACCGTTCTTCTGGCGTTTTTGCTGGTGAACAAAAAACCTCAATGGAATCCAAGCCTCAAAGCAATAGAACAAAATCCCTATGTCCACTTTTCCTGTGAGGTGCAGCTCAGGTGTACTCTGTGTGGAGATTTAGAACTTTGCACAAAATTTATCATGTGCCTTGCAATTGCACCAAATTTAGACCAACCAAAACAATCTACAAAAAACATGTACCTACAACAATGATAAATTTCCCCCAATGTATATGTGTGATTGTGTATATGTAGTAGAGCTGAGTGTGTGTGTATATGCAGTAGAGCTGAGTGTGAGTGTGTGTATATGTAGCAGGAGCTGAGTGTGTGTGTGTGTATGTGCAGTAGAGCTGAGTGTGTGTGTGTATATGCAGTAGAGCTGAGTGTGTGTATATGCAGTAGAGCTGAGTGTGTGTATATGCAGCAGAGCTGAGTGTGTGTGTATATGCAGGAGAGCTGAGTGTGAGTGTGTGTATATGCAGTAGAGCTGAGTGTGTGTGTATATGTAGCAGGAGCTGAGTGTGTGATTGTGTATATGCAGCAGAACTGAGTGTGTGATCAGGTGTATGTAGCAGAGCTGAGTGTGTGATTGTGTAAATGCAGCAGAGCTGAGTGTGTGATTGTGTCTATGTAGCAGAGCCGAGTGTGTGATTGTGTATATGTAGTAGAGCTGAGTGTGTGATTTTGTAAATGCAGCAGAGCTGAGTGAGTGATCAGGTGTATGTAGCCAAGTTGAGTGTGTGCGTGGTCATGCTTATACATTTTCAAAGATCTCTTGTGCTGCTTTGAAAATATGTGAAAATTCATTTTCGCACCCCCAATTTTTTTTTTTTGCAGCCACATTGGATTTTTTTTTCGCGCCAAATTTTACATTACATAAAATTCTGGCGGAAACATCTCACAAAATATTCCATGGTTACTAGTGCCCAGTGATAACTGTATAAATAAAACATTTCTTTTTTTTTCAATTCTTTATTTTCGAATATTGCAATACAACGGAACATACAAATGTAATATGAAGTACATTACATAATGCTAATCAAGAAGAAAGAAAAAGAGAGAAAAGCAAGATAAAGGGGTCGTGTGGGCTAGGCCCCAGGTAACATTTAAAAGGACCATTGGGCTCCTGTGTTGATGTATCATTGTAAAATCAATAAGACAAATCTATCAAGAGAAGTATTGGCCAACATCTACTTAAGACATACATAAAACAGGTCAGTCATACCTATAAGCATCCTATAAGTCTGAGGTGTTGTCACCTAGGAGCCCAGTTAATTAGGTGGAACTGTAATAGGAGTATGGTACTGAACATAGTAGGGTCAATGAATACGAGCACAATGTGTTAGAGCATTGACGGAGAAGAAAGAAAGAGGAGAAATGAAAAGGCGTAGGAATTCTCCAAGGTGGGAGGCAGAAGAAAGAGAAAATAGGGAGAAAGAGAGACGAGTGGAGGATAAAGAATAGATATAAGGTTTTTGGTCGTGGGTGAGGAGGTGGAGAGGGGGGGGAAGGGTGGGCTGGGGAAGAGGGGTGGGGGGGTTGTCTATGGGGTCATTTGCTGGAACCCAGTTGCTATGTCTGATGCGAGAGAGGGAGAGCAGTGTCAGCATCACGAAAGCCCAGCCAAGGAGCCCATATACTCCAGTATCTGTCATGTGAGCGATCACTCCAACTGTAGAGCTCCTCCATTCTACACAACTGGGAGACCTTAGAGATCCATTGTTGAACTGTAGGAGGTGTTTCATCTAACCAATGTAGTGGGACTAATGCCTTGGCTGCAGTTAGCAAGTGTGCAATCAGAGACCTCTTCGACAAGGTGCAATCCCTAGTCGATAAGCCCAAGAGAACCACCTCTGGTGAGAGAGGGACATGCCGTCCCATCACCTTATCTATGATGCGATTCACTTCACTCCAGTAAGACGTTATCCTGGGGCATGACCACCAAATGTGAGACAAAGAGCCCACGCCCCCATGGCATCTCCAGCATGCAGGGGAAGCACTCAGACCCCAATGATATAATAACTCGGGCGTCCTATACCATCTGGCTACTAGTTTATAATGACCTTCTTGTAGCTTAACGCACCTAGAGAAGCCATGGGAGCCTGTTAGAATGGATTTCCTCTCCTGGTCCGTGAACTTGCGCCCCAACTCCTCCTCCCAGGATCTCAAGTACAACGGGTCAGAAGTTTGCCTCTCATCTCTCAAACAGGCATTAAATGTGGAAAATTTTGGCTTGCAGTTCGGTGAGAATTGCATCAACTTATCTATCCAGGTTGGGTTTTCACCAATGACATACACCTTTAGAAATGCAACACACATCTCCCTGAGCATATGAAGATGTAGAAAGTTAGTTTTAAGGTGTGGGACTATTGTGGATAGTGTCTCAACTGTGGGTGGTTGATTTCGGGCACATAGGGTTTTGACAGGGACGTGTTGAAAATGGGACCACAAGTCGTCCGCCTCTTGCATGTCAGGGTGAACTGCATATGGAATCAGAGAACTTGGAAAGCATGGAGAAATCAGTGTTTTTCCGTGGTTTCCTTGTGTTGTGCCTTTATCATAAGCTCTTTTGATAGTGAGTGTACCTTTCAACAGGGGATTATTAACATGCGAGAGGGAGCGGCGCGTAGGCAGCCAGACATGACGGTCCACCCCAAAGCCTCGAGAAGTCATTTGTGAGCATTCAAGTTCTGAGCTACCCAGTAGGCTAGTTCTAGTAGTGATCTCAACCCATCTATGAATATGGTTAGCTGTATAAAGCATAGAAATGTCTGGCATACCTATGCCACCGCTCCTCTTAGATCTAGTAAGAAGGGAATGTGCTAAACGTGGGCGCTTCCCTGACCAAAGGAAAGCCCCAAAGAGCCGTTTCCATTGCAGGAGATACCATTTAGGTAGTTCTATGGGTACCATGCGCAGTAAGTAGAGTATGGACGGTACAATGTATGTCTGTAGGAGGTTGAGTCGCCCCACCCATGAAAGGAAGGGTAACTTGTAGGAGTCAATTTTATTCTTCATTTTAGTCAGTAAGGGTACATAGTTAAGGTCAAACAAGTTGCTCAGCGACGAGGGAAGGGCTATGCCCAGGTATGTGATGTGTTTAGATGGCCATCTATAAGACGAGGAAGATTGTAGACTCGAGGCTATACGAGGGGGTATCGTGATGTTCAGTATCTCCGACTTACTATAATTTACTTTGAAATTGGATAGGGTTCCATACTCTTCAATAACGCATTGGACACGAGGCAGGGCTTCAGTAGGATTAGTGATCATTATGAGCAGATCGTCAGCGAATGCTGCCGTAAGATGAGGCCTATCCCCTATTTGCAATCCCCTAATCGCCCCATCCTGCCTCAAGGCCTGGAGAAGAGTCTCCATCACGAGGACGTACAGTGACGGTGATAGGGGGCACCCTTGTCGCGTCCCATTACATATGGGGAAAGGTTCAGAAAGAGTGCCATTGACCCTAACCCGTGCGCTGGGTTCACTATATAGGGACATGATAGCTCGGATGAAGCGATCAGGGATGCGATATTTGGTTAACACCTTGTTCATGTAGTCCCACGCTACCCTATCAAACGCCTTCTCGGCATCTGTGCCGAGAAGGAGTAGAGGGATCTTTTTTTGTGTGGCATAGTGAATAGCGTGCATGACTCGTAATGCATTATGCTTCCCCTCCCTGCCCTTCACAAAACCAGTCTGGTCCACATGAATGAGGCCAGGGAGGAGAGGGCGAAGTCTCATGGACAACAGCTTAGCCCAGATCTTTAGGTCCATATTCAAAAGTGAAATGGGCCTATAACTCGAGCACAGTAGAGGGTCTTTACCTTCTTTTGGTAGAATAGTGATGTGTGCCTCTAGGGATTGGGGCGGCAAATGGGTGCCTCCAAGTAACGCGTTGCACCACTGAGTAAGCCGAGGCAGCAAGACTGTGCCCAACTTTTTATAGTATTGTAAGCTCAGGCCATCTGGTCCCGGGCTCTTCCCTATGGGGAAGGACTTTATTACTGCCTCAACCTCCTCAGCAGTGCAAGGCTCCAGCAATGTTTCCCCTTCCAGTGTGGTGAGGGTAGGTAAATTCAATCGGTACAAGAAAGTTTGGATTGCCTGCGTGCGTGGCAATGGCGTGGGGTTAGTTGGGTGTATGTTATAAAGAGAATAGTAGAAATCCCGGAAAGCCGTTGCTATAGGGCCAGTGTCTACGTGTTGGGTACCATCCGGCTCCACAATCCTGTCAATGTGCGTTAAATAAAACATTTCTGAGCTTAAATGTGAGTGCAGGTGCAGTGACCAATAAAAAATAAAATAAAATTCTATATATATATATATATATATATATTTTTTTTTTTTTTTAATGCCATTTTCAATAATAGTTTTTTTTTTATTTTTTTTTTTATAATAACACCTTTTCCCACAAAAACAAAGAAAAAAAACCCCCAAAAACAGTAAAACTGCAACACAATTTCTGTGATTTCCGGTATGAAATTTTTTATGTAAACTGGACTCTCACCCCTTTGAAAATATCATAGTTACATAGTTAGTACGGTCGAAAAAAGACATATGTCCATCAAGTTCAACCAGGGAATTGAAGGGTAGGGGTGTGGCGCGATATTGGGGAAGGGATGGGATTTTATATTTCTTCATAAGCATTAATGTTATTTTGTTCCAGGAATGTATCTAATCCTGTTTTAACCTCCTGAGCGGTATTCCCGAGCGTGACTCGGGGTTAATTTTCCCTGCCAGGATCGGTAACCCCGAGTCACGCTCGGGGTAGAATTGCAGAGTTCCCGGCCGGGCTGCTCGATATATCGCAAAAGCAATGTGATATAGCGATGCGGCCCCCCGGGAAAACATGCTCTGGTCGGCTCCCGTTGCGGGGGCCGGCCAGAGCAGGTAAAGAAAAATACTAAAAGTCAGTGTTTCCCTACCAGGGGGCCTCCAGCTGTTGCAAAACTACAACTCTCAGCATGCCCGAACAGCCAAAGGCTGTCCGGGCATGCTGGGAGTAGTAGTTTCACAACAGCTGGAGGCCCCCTGGTAAAAAAACACTGAGCTAAGTGTAAAAGGAAGAAGTAGTAAAATAAAAAAACCTGGCCCCTGCGCAAGGATGACACGCAAATTCGTGAAGCCTTCCATATTTTTTGTATGGGCCATTAATATACTTATATACGTTTATCATATCCCCCCTTAAACGTCTCTTCTCAAGACTAAACAATTGTAACTCCTTTAATCGCTCCTCATAGCTAAGATGTTCCATGCCCCATATTAGTTTAGTCGCGCGTCTCTGCACCCTTTCCAGCTCCACAGTGTCCCTTTTATGTACAGGCGACCAAAACTGAACAGCATATTCCAGGTGAGGCCGTACCAATGCTTTATAAAGGGGGAGTATTATGTCCCTGTCCCTTGAGTCCATGCCTCTTTTGATACATGACAATATCCTGCTGGCTTTGGAAGCAGCAGCCTGACATTGCATGCTATTCTGTAGTCTGTGATCTACAAGTACACCCAGATCCTTCTCTACCAGTGACTCTGACAGTTTAATCCCCCCTAAGACATACGATGCATGCAGGTTATTAGTACCCAGATGCATAACTTTACATTTATCCACATTGAACCTCATTTGCCAAGTGGAGGCCCAGACACTTAGTCTATCCAAGTCATCTTGTAACTTATGCACATCCTCTATAGACTGTACTGTGCTACAAAGCTTGGTGTCATCTGCAAAGATAGAAACAGAGCTGTTAATACCATCCTCTATATCATTGATAAATAAATTAAACAACAGCGGTCCCAGTACTGAACCTTGGGGTACACCACTAATAACCGGGGTCCAATCAGAGTACGAATCATTGACCACCACTCTCTGGGTACGATCCATGAGCCAGTGTTCAATCCAGTTACAAACTAAAATTTCCAAACCCAAAGACCTTAACTTACCTGTCAGACGTCTGTGAGGGACAGTATCAAACGCTTTAGCAAAATCCAGAAACACTATATCCACAGCCATTCCTCTGTCAAGGCTTCTACTCACCTCTTCATAAAAGCAAATTAGATTGGTTTGACAACTTCTATCCTTAGGAAACCCATGCTGGCTATCACTTATAATACAATTATCCCCTATGTATTCCTGTATGTAATCCCGTATAAATCCTTCAAACAATTTACCCACAATGCACGTTAGACTTACCGGTCTATAGTTTCCTGGAGAAGACCTAGTGCCCATCATGTAAAGCAGAAAATATACGTGGACACACCCACTTTTACAAAACTGACGTGAACGGTGTAAACCGCGGCACAAAGCTCTTTGAAATGTGTTCAATACTTTTTGCGCCAAAATTTTGGCGCAAAATTGATTTTTTTGTGCCGCAAAATTCTTTGAGAATCTACCCTCTGTGTACTTTATAAATATTTATGATTTTACTATTGTGCAGAGTTTTGTTCGGCGCACACTGCTGCTCCAGCACTTCTAGATATGTGAGCAGTGCCGTGGAGGTAGAGAAGGCGTGCACGGTAGAGCCAGGGGGGGAGGGGTTATATATTTGCGCAAAATTTATCAAACGACGTGCACAACTTTTGTAAATTGTGTAAAGGGGCAGATCTGTGTCTACAACAGACCCTAATGAGAAATCTCCCCCAATGATTCTATAAACTGGCGGTCGATAATGAGTATATAGTTTATATACATTTTTTGTGTAGAGGTTTTTTTTTGTTTAATATAATTTTTAATAGGAAAGAAATAAAAGACATTTTTGAAAAGGTTTCCAATCTCAGTTTTCGTTACTCAATAAAAAAGATTTACACCATTTTCTGAACAATATAATTTCAGTAGTATGTACCGTATATAAAGTATACAAAAAATAAGGTTGCAGCAGCAGCTCTCTTTGTCAAAAAAATCGAGGCTCTTAGCGCACTTTTTGATCAAAACGTGTCCCCATCCACCACACGGAGGTGGCCTCTTGTCGGATGAGACCCTAACATGCCTAATCCACTCACCTCTGCTGGGCATATGGCCTCTGACATGCAGGATCCTTTTATATTATGCATGTTTTGTGTATATCTATGTATCTATCTATATATATATATATATATGCATTGTACTATATGCACTATATCTCTTCACTTTTTATATCTTTTGTATATGTATGTATTGTATTGCATGCTCTATATATTCCTGCACTCTTCAGGCACTGCTCCTATCCATTTGGATTTAGTATACATCATTCCTGCACACTAATCAAGATTCATTTACCGTATTTTTCGCCGTATAAGACGCACTTTTTATTCTCCAAAACTGGGGGGGGGGGGGAAGTTGGTGCGTCTTACACGGCAAATACACACACCTATCGCGGCGGTACCGGTGGCCATCAACGGCCGGGACCCGCGGCTAATACAGGACATCACCGATCGCGTGATGATGACGGCGACGGAGAGCGTGGATCCCAGGGAAGAAGACGTCCGGAGCGTCGGGGATACCACGGGGACGCGGCGACAGCGAAGGAGCGACAACCAGGGCAGCGGTGACGGGTCCGGAGCGGCAGGGACACGTGAGTATTACCTCCTATCCAGTGGTCTTCAACCTGCGGACCTCCAGTTGTTGCAAAACTACAACTCCCAGCATGCCCGGACAGCCAACGGCTGGGAGTTGTTGTTTTGCAACATCTGGAGGTCCGCAGGTTGAAGATAACTGTTGGGTTCAGAATTTTTTTTTCTAGATTTTGCGCCTTTAAAATTGGGTGCGTCTTATATACCGATGCGTCCTATAGGGCGAAAAATACGGTATACACTTCTACAAATATATTTTTTTACAAAAATATTTTTCTCATTTTTGTTTATGTTGCATGCGCTATTTACTGTATTTGTTTTACCATTATGCATGTTATCACATCCTTGTCATTTTTTTATGCTTTCATATGCCCCTGGATTATTATAATAATCATTATTGCTATTATCTCAAATGTATATGCATTATTTATAGCCATGTTATTGCCTTCACAGTCAGTTCTCCCACTATATATTTTCATTCTTTGTATTATTTAGCCCTGGGTCCGATGTTCAACTTATTTTGTATATCCCTCCATTAGCAGCGATCTGTCTTTCCCCCTAGAATTTTTTTGTGCACGCATGCGCAGTATGAGTGACTGTGGCCATGTTTTCGTTGCCGAACCCACTCTATAATGTGAATGCGCGTTGCGTGCTCCATCACACGAGTGCCGCGGTGTCCAACGTCACTTCCGACCCAGCGGCTTACTATTTGGACAGGTGTGTTATTCCTTTTCTATTGGGTCACTATTATATAAATTCCGAACCTGTAGCCATTATTTGCAGCCAAATGTTTTAACATATATTGATATATATTTATTTTATTTAGTCTATTATGTACATTTTTAGAATCATGTTCTTTTATTAATAAAAAAAATATACATTTTCATACATCGATTTGTACTTTATTTGGTGTCGGGGTTACGCTTTTGGCGTTTGTAGGTATATATGCAGAAGGAATAAGTTGCAATATATAGGGGAAAAAAAGAAACATGGTGGTTGGGGTGCTGGTGACTACTCCCAATGAAGCAGAGCTGTAGTGTTCTGATCAATTCGGGAGCTGTGTATTCTTCCCCCACCATCACTTTCCTCCTCCTCCTATTCTCAAAAATGAGGAATCCTCCTGCCAGACTACCCAAATCTGTAGATAACGTTGGACTTTTTGTCAGAATTGTATTAATATTTGTATTTATATTTGTATATTATATTATATTTGTTTGTCTATGTTATAAAGTGATGTTCGTGCCCACCCAAATACCCAGTCCTCGGTATAAAGTCACCGCCCCCCCCCCCCCAAAAAAACACACCCTATACCCCGAGTTTTCTATACCTTTATTTAATAATAAAAAGCTTATTTCACCCTATAAAACAAATGGATGTAAATGTCCATGTTTACACCTGTCCTCAGAGCAGTGACATTCCGTATGACATCACACATGTGACTTCACAAATGGTGATAGCTGGAAAAAGAGGTGCAGAGCCCCAGAGGCCTTACTCTGAGGACTGCAATCTAGCGAGCACTAGTGTTTCTATATTGTTTCCTTGCGCTTTTTATTTTATTTTATCATGATTCGAGGGGACCACATCAGCAGGGATGAGGTCAATTTGGCCTGTAGCATGTGCTGGACAGTTACCATCCTCCTGGGTTCCCTCTTCACCACCGGCCCGAGTTTCTGGTTTGAAATCACCAGCAACCAACCGAGCCGGAATATCACCTCCAGCCACCTGCAAGGGCAGAACGATACCATCAGAGATCTGCCCAGCTTGAATACTACCAGCAGCGACATGAAGTGTCCCATCTGGACGAGGACCAGGATCAGAAAGATCACCCCTGTCCTGGTGAGTAATCAAACCTCTGCCAGCAGCGACATGAAGTGTCCCATCTGGACCAGGACCAGGATCAGAAAGATCACCCCTGTCCTGGGGAGTAATGACACCACTGCCAGCAACGACGCGATCAACTGGGATTCCATTACCAACAACCTGCAGAGCGGGGCGGCCATCATCAAAAACTATCTTGGCTGGATCAGCACTTATGGTGACATGATCATCTGCCTGCTATGCTATATTCCCATCGATAACAACCTGCTGGACCGGTTCATAGATGCTGTTGACGACCTGATCTCGTTTGCTACTATCATCAGTGACCTGCTGTCCTGGATAGACACCACCACTGACTTGATCTTCTGGATCCCCACCATCACCAGCAGCTCCCTGCTTGCCTGGATGAACCCAGTCAATGAGTTTGTGACCTGGATTACCACCAACAGCACTATAGAGCTTCTTTACGTGATCTGTAACCCCACCGCCATCAGCTGGATCGGCTTCTTCAGTGACAGGCTCACCTGGATCGCCATCACACTCCAGCTTCTGACGTGGGTTATGCCAAGGGGGATAGTGACCAGCATCACCGGACCGATGGACTATATTAACTCGGTCAGACAGTTCCTGGGACGGGTCACCGTTGCCATCCTAATTGTCAATATCCCCGAGATTAAAGGTGTCATTACCATCATCGCCAGTATACTATGGGTATTCACCACCAACCTGTATGTATGAACACTGGAAAAGATGAATAAACATTTTTATTAGACAAATATTCCAATAGTTGTAATTATTGTTATAATAGACAAAGTAGGGAATTTATTATAAATCAGTGTTTTATATGTCAGTGAGAAACAAAAATATCTCGGAGTAAGGTGCCCCAAATGTATGAAGAGCCGCAGTTGAATATGGTTTCACATAACTACAACTCCCAGCATGCCCAGACAGCCAATAGCACTGCTCAGCCTCTGATTGGTGGAGCACTTTGTCGTACGGTAATAACTCAACTAACCCCTTCCCACAGAATGCCTTATATAAACGGCCGATTGGGCAGGTCCTTCGCGCATTCCGCCGTTTATAAAAGGCATTCAGTTAACCCGGCGATGCGCGGCATCGCATGGGTTAGCTGGCAGAAGTCACGCTGTTACCAGCAGGAGACAACTTCTGCAAGCCTCCCCCAGGACCATCTGTGGATGGTCCTAGTCAGCAATCCCTGTGGACCAATCACAGTGTGTCAGCTGACTGGGGGGGGGGTGTCTCAGCTGACTGGGGTGGGGGGGGGTTTAAAGTTCATTTCCCTCAGTCTGCCCGTTCCTAGAAGTCGGGCAGAGCGGGGGATGATGAGTGCTGTGGGGGGGGGGGGGGGGGGTGATGGGGTGGCCCACGGCACATACCTGGGACCGGCGGCAGGCACAAGTGGAGGAGGCAGCTGTGGCATCAGATGCAGCAGTGAAGATCGCTGTAATGTGATCTTCACTGTTGCTTCTAGGAGTTTTAAAACTACAACTCACAGCATGCCCAGCCTTTGGCTGTCTGGGCATGCTGGGAGTTGTAGTTTTGCAACATCTGGAGGGCCACAGTTTGGAGACCACTGTGCACTGGTCTCCAATCTGTGCTCTTCCAGATGTTACAGAACTACAACTTTCAGCATGCCTAGACTGTCTGGGCATGCTTGGAGTTGTAGTTTTGCAACAACTGGAGGCACACTAGTTGGGAAGCATTGTCTGTTTCCTAACTCAGTGTTTCCCAACCTGTTTGCCTCCAGCTGTTGCAAAACTATAACTCCCAGCATGCACTGACAGACCATGCATGCTGGGAGTTGTAGTTTAGCAACAGCTGGAGACACATGGGTTGCGAAACACTGAGTTAAGTAACAAACTGTGTTTTGCAACCAGTGTGCCTCCAGCTGTTGCATAACTACAACCCCCAGCATGATCGGACAGCCAAAGGGCATGCTGGGAGTTGTAGTTTTGCCCGTCCCCCATGTGAATGTACATTCACATGGGCAGGTGTTTACAGCAAGTTTCCTTGCTGTAAACCCCTGCCCTTGTTACATAAACCCCTGCCCTTATTATGTACCTTGAGGGGTGTAGTTTCCAAAATAGTATGCCATGTGGGGGCTTTTCAGCTGTTCTGGCACCATAGGGGCTTCCTAAATGTGACATGCCCCCCAAAAATCCTTTCAGAAAAACTCACTCTCCAAAATCCCATTGTCGCTCCTTCCCTTCTGAGCCCTCTACTGCGCCCTCCGAACACTTGACATACACATATGAGGTATTTCCTTACTCGAGAGAAATTGGGTTACACATTTGGGGGGATTTCTCTCCTTTTACCCCTTGTTAAAATTCAAACACTGGGTCTACAAGAACAGGTTAGTGTAAAAAATTGAGATTTTGAATTTTCTCCTTCACTTTGCTGCTATTCCTGTGAAACACCTAAAGGGTAAACAAACATTCTGAATGTCATTTTGAATACTTAGAGGGGTGCAGTTTTTATAATGGGGTCATTTGTGGGGTATTTCTAATATGAAGACCCTTCATATCCACTTCAAAACTGACATGGTCTGTGAAAAATTCCGATTTTGAAAATTTTGTGAAAAACTGGAAAATTGATGCTGAACTCTGAAGCCCTCTCATGTCTTCCAAAGTAAAAACATGTCAACTTTATGATGAAAACATATTATATTGTATATAATATAATAATATAAAGATATCTCCCGTATGATGCAAACATAAAGTAGACATATTGTATATGTGAATCAATATATCATTTATTTGAGATGCCTATTTTCCTTACAAGCAGAGAGCTTCAAAGTTAGAAAAATGCAAACTTTTCTAATTTTTCATAAAATTTTTGAATTTTTCACAAAGAAATGATGCAAGAATCGACAAAAATTTACAACTAGGATAAAGTTGAATTTGTCACGAAAAAACAATCTCTGAATCAAATTCATAAGTACAAGCATCCCAGAGTAATTAATGCTTAACCTCTTAAGGACTCAGGGCGTAGCCCGGTGTGAAAAACGGGGTCACACCGTGTCGGTCCCGGCTGCTAATCATAGCCGGGACCCTGGGCTAACAGCGCGCAGCATCGATCGTTGTGCCACACGCTGTTAACCCTTCAGACGCGGCGATCAAAATTGAAGCCGCGTCTGAAAATGAAAGTAAACGCTTCCCGGCAGCACACTCTGGCTGATCGGGACATCGCGATAAAATTGCTATGTTCCGATCAGCTGGGACGCAGGCGGAGGTCTCCTTACCTCTCTCCGCGGCGTCCGATCGTCGATTGACTGCTCCAAGCCTGAGCTACAGGCTTGAGCAATCGAGCCCCTATCTGACTGATCCGTGCAAAGCTATGGCTTTGCAGGGATCTGCATAGGAGATCAGTGTGTGCAGTGTTGTAGGTCCCTATGGGAGCTATAACACTGTAAAAAAAAAAAGTGAAAAAAAGAAGTTAACAAAGGTCATTTAAAAGGGGTACTCCGGTGAAAACCTTTTTTCTTTTAAATCAACTGGTGGCAGAAAGTTAAACATATTTGTAAATTACTTCTATTAAAAAAATCTTAATCCTTCCAGTACTTATTAGCTGCTGAATGCTACAGAGGAAATTCCTTTTTTTTGGAACACTGATGACATCATGAAGACAGTGCTCTCTGCTGACATCTGTGTCCGTTTTAGCAACCATGCTGCCTTGCAGTGCTGGAGACTTGGATTCAAATCCCACTAAGGACAACAATAAATAAAGTGTTATTATTATTATAATAACGTCAGCAGAGAGAACTGTGCTCGTGATGTCATCAGGAAGTACAGGAAGGATTAAAAAAAATTTAAAAGTAGTAATTTACAAATATGTTTAACTTTCTGCCACCAGTTGATTTAAAAGAAAAAAGGTTTTCACCAGAGTACCCCTTTAACTCCTTCCCTAATAAAAGTTTGACCCCTTTTCCCATAAAAAAAAACGAAATAAACATATGTGGTATCGCTGCGTGCGAAAATGTCCGAACTATAAAAATATATTGTTAATTAAATCGCTCGTTCAATGGCTTACACGCAAAAAATATTCCAAAGTCCAAAATAGTGTATTTTTGGTCACTTCTTATATCATGAAAAAATGAATACAAACATGGTACCGATAAAAACTTCAGAACACGGCGCAAAAAATGAGTCCTCATACCGGCCTGTATGCAGAAAACTAAAAAAGTTATAGGGGTTAGAAGATGAGAATTTTTAACATATAAATTTTCCTGCATGATGTAGTTATGATTTTTTTCCGAAGTAATACAATATCCAACCTATATAAGTAGGGTATCATTTTAACCGTATGGACCTACAGAATAAAAATGATGTGTTATTTTTACCAAAAAATGCACTGCGTAGAAACGGAAGCCCCCAAAATTTACAAAAGGAAATTTTTTCTTCAATTTTGTCGCACAATGATTTCGCCGTTTCGCCGTGGATTTTTTGGTAACATAACTAATGTCACTGCATAGTAGAATTGGTGGCACAAAAAATTGAATAGGTGCAAAATTGAAAGTGTTATGATTTTTAGAAGGTGATGAGGAAAAAATGAAAATGCAAAAACGGAAAAATGCTGAGTCCTTAAAGGGTTAAAGTGACAGTGGTCAGATCTGCAAAAAATGCTCTGGTCCTTAACCCCTTCAGGACGGAGCCCATTTTGGCCTTAAGGACCAGAGCATTTTTTGCACATCTGACCACTGTCACTTTAAACATTAATAACTCTGGAATGCTTTTAGTTATCATTCTGATTCCGAGATTGTTTTTTCGTGACATATTCTACTTTAACATAGTGGTAAATTTTTGTCCATACTTGCATCCTTTCTTGGTGAAAAATCCGTAAATTTGATGAAAAATTTGAAAATTTAGCATTTTTCTAACTTTGAAGCTCTCTGCTTGTAAGGAAAATGGATATTACGAATACATTTTTTTTTGGTTCACATATACAATATGTCTACTTTATGTTTGCATCATAAAATTGACGTGTTTTTACTTTTGGAAGACACCAGAGGGCTTCAACGGTCAGCAGCAATTTTCCGATTTTTCACAAAATTTTCAAACTCAGTATTTTTCAGGGACCAGTTCAGGTTTGAAGTGGATTTGAAGGGTCTTCATATTAGAAATACCCCATAAATGACCCCATTATAAAAAGTACACCCCCCAAAGTATTCAAAATGACATTCAGTCAGCGTTTTAACCCTTTAGGTGTTTCACACGAATAGCAGCAAAGTGAAGGAGAAAATTCACAATCTTCATTTTTTACACTCACATGTTCTTGTAGACCCAATTTTTGAATTTTTACAAGGGGTAAAAGGACAAAATGTTTACTTGTATTTGTAGCCCAATTTCTCTCGAGTAAGCACATACCTCATATGTCTAAGTGTTCGGCGGGCGCAGTAGAGGGCTCAGAAGGGAAGGAGCGACAAGGGGATTTTGGAGAGTACGTTTTTCTGAAATGGTTTTTGGGGGGCATGTTACCTTTAGGAAGCCCTTATGGTGCCAGAACAGCAAAAAAAAAACACATGGCATACCATTTTGGAAACTAGACCCCTCGGGGAATGTAACATGGGATAAAGTGAACCTTAATACCCCACAGGTGTTTCACGACTTTTGCAAATGTAAAAAAAAAATAAAAAATTTTACCTAAAATGCTTGTTTTCCCAAAAAAATTTTATTTTTAAAAAGGGTAATAGCAGAAAATACCCCTAAAAGTTTGAAGCCCAATTTCTCCCGATTCAGAAAACACCCCATATGGGGGTGAAAAGTGCTCTGCTGGCGCACTACAGGTCTCGGAAGAGAAGGAGTCACATTTGGCTTTTTGAACGCAAATTTTTCTCTGTGGGCATGCCGCATTTAGGAAGCCCCTATGGTGCCAGGACAGCAAAAAAAAAAACACATGGCATACCATTTTGGAAACTAGACCCCTCGGGGAACATAACAAGGGGTTAAGTGAACCTTTATACCCCACAGGTGTTTCACAACTTTTGCATATGTAAAAAAAATTTTTTTTTTTACCTAAAATGCTTGTTTTCCCAAAAATGTTACATTTTTAAAAAGGGTAAAAGCAGAAAATACCCCCCAAAATTTGTAACACAATTTCTCCCGAGTACGGCGATACCCCATATGTGACCCTAAACTGTTGCCTTGAAATACGACAGGCCTCCAAAGTGAGAGCGCCATGCGCATTTGAGGCCTAAATTAGGGATTGCATAGGGGTGGACATAGGGGTATTCTACGCCAGTGATTCCCAAACAGGGTGCCTCCAGCTGTTGCAAAACTCCCAGCATGCCTGGACAGTCAAAGGCTGTCCGACAATACTGGTAGTTGTTTTGCAACAGCTGGAGGCTCCGTTCTGGAAACAGTGGCGTACCAGACGTTTTTCATTTTTATTGGGGAGGGGAGGGGGGATGTGTAGGGGTATGTGTATACGTAGTGTTTTTTACTTTTTATTTTATTTTTTGTGTTAGTGTAGTGTAGTGTTTTTAGGGTACAGTCGCACGGGCGGGGGTTCACAGTAGTTTCTCGCTGGCAATTTGAGCTGCAGCAGAAAGTTTGCGGCAGCTCAAATTTGCAGCCAGATACTTACTGTAATCCTCCGCCCATGTGAGTGTACCCTGTACGTTCACATTGGGGAGACATCCAGCTGCTGCATAACTACAACTCCCAGCATGCCCGTTGGCTGTTGGTGACTGCTGAGAGTTGCAGTTTTGCAACAACTGTAGGCACACTGGTTATGTATCACTGAGTTTGTGACCTAACTCAGTGTTTCACAACCAGTGTGCCTCCAGCTGTTGCAAAACTACAACTCCCAGCATGTACGGTGCATGGTGTACGGTGACTGCTGAGAGTTGTAGTTTGCAACAGCTGGAGGCACACCAGTCGTGAAACACTGAGTTAGGTAAAAAAAAACTCTGAGTTTCCCAACCAGTGTGCCTTCAGCTGTTGCAAAACTACAACTCTCAGCAGTCACCGACAGCCAACGGGCATGCTGGGAGTTGTAGTTATGCAACCAGCAGATGCACCACTACAACTCCCAGCATGCACTTTAGCTGTTTGTGCAAGCTGGGAGTTGTAGTTATACAACAGCTGAAGGTACACTTTTCCATAGAAAGAATGTGCCTCCAGCTGTTGCAAAACCATAAGTCCCAGCATGCCCATAAGGGAATGCTGGGAGTTGTGGTGGTCTGCCTCCTGCTGTTGCATAACTACAGCTCCCAGCATGCCCTTTTTGCAGGCTGGGAGCTGTTGCTAAGCAACAGCAGGAGGCTGTCACTCACCTCCAACGATCCAGACGCTGCAGGTCAGTCCCGCCGCCGCCGCTGCTCCTGGGGCCACGATCCCAACATTAACGCCGGGGATCGGGGTCCCCAGCACCCGGGGAAGAGGTCCTCCAGAAGAGGGGCGGAGCGGGTGCGGGAGTGACACCCGCAGCAGGCGCCCTGATTGGTCGGCCGGTAATCCGGCCGACGAATCAGGGCGATCGTGAGGTGGCACCAGTGCCACCTCACCCCTGCAGGCTCTGGCTGTTCGGGGCAGTCAGAGACGGCCCCGAACAGCCAGTAATTCCGGGTCATCGGGTCACTGGAGACCCGATTGACCCGGAATCGCCGCAGATCGCTGGACTGAATTGTCCAGCGATCTGCGGCGATCGCCGACATGGGGGGGCATAATGACCCCCCTGGGCGATATGCCGGGATGCCTGCTGAACGATTTCAGCAGGCATCCGTCTCCGGTCCCCAACCGGCTAGCGGTGGGGGCCGGAATTCCCACGGGCGTATGGATACGCCCTCGGTCCTTAAGGACTCGGGATGCAGGGCGTATCCATACGCCCTATGTCCTGAAGAGGTTAAGGCCAAAATCACCTCGGTCCTTAAGGGGTTAAAATTATGAAATATGGTCATAAAAATATTAATTATGAAAAATTATGAAAATGTATCATTAGGCAGGTAGTACCCCCAAATTAGACCCCCCCCATTAGACAGGTAGTAGCCCCAAATTACACCCCCCCAGTAGACAGGTAGTACCCCCAAATTAGACCCCTCCCCCAGTAGACAGGTAGTACCCTCAGATTAGACCCCCCCCCAGTAGACAGGTAGTACCCCCAGATTAACACCCCCCCCCCCCTCCCGCAGTAGGCAGGTAGTACCACCAGATTAACCCACAAGTAGGCAGGTAGTCCCCCCAGATGAACTCCCCAGTGGGCAGTTTGTACCCCCAGATTAGACCCCCCCCCCCCCCAGTAGGCAGGTAGAACCCCCTGATTAGACAACCCCCACCCCCGGCTGGTACCTTTTTAGTTGCCGGGGATTCAGGGCAGCACCTTCCCCTAGATAAGAGCAGGCACAGCTACACGCGTAATGATGCTCGGTCACGTCACACTCTCAGAATACCTAGGGCCGGCGTCAGAACGTAGGCCCTTGAGTTCTGGGAGCGTGACGTGACCGAGCGTCATTACGCGCGTAGCGGTGCTTGCTCTTATCCAGCCTGGCCCACAGGGTAAGCGGCTGAAATGGGATATTTCCTGGTTGACAAATAGGCCAGTCCGGGCCGTGTTACTGTACAGGGCAGGAGGACGGCCCAGCCTGCGGCCCTGACAGGTATTATAAAGATATGCAGGTTCATGAACTATTTCTCCCGTGTCTATCTTCCGTCACAAAATAACGTCCGTTATTAATAACGGGCTATAACGGGTTAAAACGGCTATTAGAAAAACCCCATAGACTATGAAGGGATTTTCTAACGACAGTATAGGATTTTGTAACTGACGTTTTCAGCTGATTTTCAGACGGAACTTCGTACGGATGTTTAAAAACTGAGAATTTTGTAGGGTGGAAGAAGCCTCACAAACACAATGATATATATAAATGAATATCAATTAGATATCATTAGTAAGAAAGCATTACAAGCTTATTAGTTAATTGACTATAGTAGAACAATACATGTGAGTAGGAAGTAACTTGTTACAACATAAGCTACTTTGGTTCGGATATCGTATACAGACTATCTAGAGCAGTGATTCCCAACTGGGGTGCCACGGGATTTTGACGGCAAATATTCTATTTTTTTATTCACCAGCCTGGCCTGCGCGTCTGAAATTTATGGCGCCGCAGGGGGGAAGGGAAGTATGTGTGCGCTTTGCTGTGCGTGCACACATCGCAACCCCCTGCATTCCTCTCACCCTGCGGCCCAGTGAGTGAGTGCACTGGCGGTGCTCTGCCGGATTACCGTGCCGGTGTAGTGCCCCGTGCCCCAGCATCCCCCTCCCCCCCAGCGGCCCAGTGAGTGAGTGCACTGGCGGTGCTCTGCCGGATTACCGTGCCGGTGTAATGACCCGTGCCCCAGCGTCCCCCTCCCCCCCCCCCAGCGTCCCAGTGAGTGAGTGCCCTGTCGGAGCCCTGAGTCGCTGCCCTGCCGGAGAGGGGAGGAAGGTGGAAGCTGCGCCTGATTACTGTGCCAGTGTAGTGAAGAAAAATGGCAAAAAGGTACTGTACCCTTTCCTACCCTCTGTTACCCCTTCTTAACCCCGTCCACCCCCCCTCACCCCTGTCATCCATGTCCACCCCCTGTCTATCCCTGTCACCCATGTCTACCCCTCCCTGTCCACCCCCCTGTAACACATGTCTACCCCCCTATTCACCCCTCTATCCCTTTGTCACCCCTCTTTTATCCCCCATGTCATCCTTGTCCACCCCCGTTATCCCTGTTCACCCCCATATCTCCCGTGTCCACCATCCTGTCATCCATGTCCACCTTGGCCACCTCTGTCCATTCCTCTGCAACACATGTTTCCCCCCCCCATCCACCCCTCTGACCACCCCCCAGTCTACATCTGTCACCATTGTCCCTCCACCCTAATCACCCCTCTGTCCCTCCTGTCATCCATGTCCACCTTGGCCATCCCCCCTCTGTCACCCATGTACACTCCTCTACCCCCCATTCCATAGACCTGCATACGGGGGGCGGTGGGGTGACATCACACGGTGGCGGGGGTGGGGGGGAGGTCATGATACTCTGGCCCCGTGGTCGCCACCCGGCTGTTTGTGAGCTGGCACCGCTGTGTGCAGCTCAAACAGGTGGGTGGCGAATACAAGATTGCGGGGGTCCCCAGCGGCGGGACCCCCATGGGGAGACATCATATCCCCTATCCTTTGGATAGGGTATAAGATGTCTCAGGGCCGGAGTACACCTTTAAGATGTTAGCCGAGCTTTCTTACAATCTTACTGAGGAACCTTCTGACAATATTTTACCATTTCTTCTCACACTGTATGGTCACTGCAATTCTCTGTAAAGACGAGGTTACTCATTCCATTAACCCCTTAAGGACCCGGGCTTTTTCCGTTTTTTCATTTTCAATTTTTCCTCCTTAACTTAAAAAAATCATAACTGTAAAATTTTTTCCTAAAATTCTATATGATGGCTTATTTTTTGCGTCACCAATTCTTCTTTGTAATGACATTAGTCATTTTACCCAAACATCTACATTGAAACGGGAAAAAAAATCAATGTGCGACAAAATTGATGAAAAAAAACTCTATTTTGTAAGTTTTGGGGGCTTCCGTTTTTACGTAGTACATTTTTTGGCAAAAATTACACCTTATCTTTATTCTGTAGGTCCATACGGTTAAAATGATACCCTACTTGTATAGGTTTGATTTTGTATCACTTCAGAAAAAAATCCTGACTACATGCAGGAACATTTATACGTTTAAAATGGTCAT
Organism: Hyla sarda; assembly: GCF_029499605.1. NCBI lineage: Eukaryota > Metazoa > Chordata > Amphibia > Anura > Hylidae > Hyla > Hyla sarda. The sequence goes on from NW_026610578.1 coordinate 71,722, forward strand.
ATTCTGACCCCTATAACTTTTTTATTTTTCTGTGTTCAGGGTGCTATGAGAGCTATTTTTTTGCGCCGTGGACTGAAGTTTTTAGCTGTATCATTTTTGTTCTGATCAGGCTTATTTATCACTTTTTATTCACTTTTTTGTGGTATAAAAAGTGATCAAAAATGCGCTATTTTGGACTTTGGAATTTTTTTGCGCATACGCCATTGAACGTGCGGTTTAAAAAGCAGTATATTTTTATAATTCGGACATTTCTGCACGCGATGATACCACATATGTTTATTTTTATTTACACTGTGTTTTTTTTATTCTTGGAAATGCCGGGTGATTCAAACTTTTATTAGGGGAAGGGATAATTGAAAGGGTTAATGATTTTTTTTTTTTTACACTTCTCTTATACATTATTATAGCTCCTACAGGGCGGGCTATAACATTGCATTAACTGATCTTTACCACTGATTGATGCATCTCCATAGGAATGGATCAATCAGTGTTTTTGGCGATTGGATGCTCAAGTCTGGATCTCAGGCTTGAAGCATTCATTCGGCGATCGGACAGCGCAGGAGAAGGTAAGAAGACCTCCTCCTGTGCTACAGCTGTTCGGGATGCCGACATTATACCGCGATGATCCCGAACAGCTCCCTGAGCTAGCCGGGCACTTTTACTTTCGTTTTTAGCTGCGCGGCTCAGCTTTGAGCGCGCGGCTAAAGGGTTAATAGCGCGCGGCACTGCGATCAGTGCCGCGCGCTGTTAGATGCGGGTCCCGGCTTCACTATGATGCCGGGCCCACCGCCATATGATGCGGGGTCCTTAAGAGGTTAAAGTGGTACTCCAGTGGAAAACTAGATTTATTTTTTAAATCAACTGGTACCAGAAAGTTTAACAGATTTGTAAATTACTTCCATTTAAAAATCTTAATCCTTCCAGTACTTATAAGATGCTGTATGCTCTAGAGGTATTCTGTCTGACCACAGTGCTCTCTGCTGACATCTCTGTCCATGTCAGGAACCGTCCAGAGCAGGATAGGTTTGCTATTGGAATATGCTTCTGCTCCAGACAGTTCCTGACATGGGCAGAGGTGTCAGCAGAGAGCACTGTGGTCAGACAGAAAGGGAATTCAAAAAGAAAAGAACTTCCTCTGTAGTATACAGCAGCTGAGAAGTACTGGAAGGATTAGGATTTTTTTTATAGAACTAATTTCCAGTGGAATACGCCTTTAGGGGTGTGAAGTTCTTTATGGGAGAAGCACAGTTACTTATGAGTGTCCATGGGAGGTTATGCCTTATCTTTATGTCTACCATGCTACTGTGGTGTCCCAGTAAAGGTACATTGTGTCAAGGTATTTTAGGACCTGTCAGATTGAGACCTCCAGTGTCCTGGGGGCTCCCCTGCAGGGACTCAACCATTTCTAATCTGTATTTGCGCTGTTATAATTTAGCAATCCGTTAATAGGTGTCTGTAGCTTTAAGTATGTTGCCTAGCAACCTCAGGCTTAGTTAGGGTATGTGAGAGTGGAGGACTGAGGGCTAGACTGAACTTTTGTGTAAGGTGTTATATTATGTTATCACTTGTATGTAACTTTATTGTAAATCCTAAAGGGGATACAGACAACTCTATGATCCACAGCTGCCTGGCCAATGGGCTTTAGTTCAGCCTTCCCTTATAAAGGGTGGCATTTCCTGTGAGAGGAATAGAGGAGGAGAGGAGTAAAGCAATTCATTCAGTTCAGAGTACAGAGTGAAGAATCCGCAGAGGAGTGAGAGCAAAGATGAGAGAGAGAGAGATAAGAAAAGCATGAAGTAACCCCAACTAATATCAAGCCTTTACTTCAGCCTTGATCAGAGAATTCCTAAAGGACAATTCATTATCTTTCGGCGAAAAGCCACAAATCTACCGACACTTCAGTAAGTGACTTTGATCTCAAACCTAATATAGCGCAGACCTAAAACTCCTAGTCCGGCCGTAAGAGCCAAGCATATATGCAATATCAAGTCCAGGCACTGCAAGCTGTGTGGTCCTCTAGAGACTGTCTGGTAAACCTTTGGGAGACTTTGGTTGAGCGCTGTGGAGATTGTACCACCTATCTTCAAGTTAGTAAAGCCTCCGTTAAACTGCAACCTAGTGTGGAATCAATTCTTTCCTTGCTAGCCTGTGGGGAGACGGAGTTCCCTGGACCTGTAGTACCCCGGGAGATACCAAGACTACAGTGGCTTCACGCGACATTAAGGGTTAATACCATCCGACCCTGGGTTCATAACCCCCCCCCAAGAACCAAGTAGCTAACCCCAGCATAGTGGCGGTCACGGGTTTCACTCGTGGTTACCACACTACCAACCAAAAGAGTACAGTTTGTGTTGGTGGAAAATGCACTGAGCAATGGGGCAGTCAACGTGGTGGAACCTGGAGGCCTGTTTGTCTGTCAGTGTTAAGGTTTCTGCCAGTGGGCACGTCAGAGAGAGCACTGGTAACCAGATAGGACAGGGTGCGGGACAATCAAGGGCCAGCTATCACCAACAGACCACTGCAGACAGTGAACATTAGAGAGGAAGAAATGTGAGGAGGGGGGTCAGCAAAATGTGCAAGAACCCCTTGAATTGACAGGTGCCCTCCATACAAAAAGCTTATTTGTTGCAATGCCAAGAAATCTTACATTTGTGTTAAGCATTCGGGTCTTATATACGAAACATTTAAAGGGGTACTTTTTTTTGATCAACTGGTGCCAGAAAGTTAAACAGATTTGTAAATTACTTCTATTAAAAAATCTTAATCCTTCCAGTACTTATTAGTGGCTATATATTACAGAGAAAATTCTTTTCTTTTAGGATTTCAATTCTTTCATGACCACAGTGCTCTCTGCTGACACCTCTGTCCATTTTAGGAACTGTCCAGAGCAGCATATGTTTGCTATGGGGATTTTCTCCTGCTCTGGACAGTTCCTGACATGGACAGAGGTGTCAGCAGTGGGCACTGTGGTCATGACAGAAAAGAAATCCAAAAAGAAAAGAACCTCTGGAGAATACAGCCACTAATAAGTACTGGAAGGATTAAGATTTTTTTTCAATAGAATTAATTTACAAATCTTTTAAACTTTCTGGCACCAGTTGACTTAAAAAGAAAAAAGTCCACCAGAATACCCCTTTAACCCCTTAAGGACCCAGCCATTTTACACCTTAGGACCCGGCCATTTTTTGCACATCTGACCACTGTCACTTTAAACATTAATAACTCTGGAATGCTTTTAGTTATCATTCTGATTCCGAGATTGTTTTTTCGTGACATATTCTACTTTAACTTAGTGGTAAAAATTTTTGGTAACTTGCATCCTTTCTTGGTGAAAAATCCCAAAATTTGATGAAAAATGTGAAAATTTTGCATTTTTCTAACTTTGAAGCTCTCTGCTTGTAAGGAAAATGGATATTCCAAATATTATTTTATTTTATTCACATATACAATATGTCTACTTTATGTTTGCATAATAAAATTGACGAGTTTTTACTTTTGGAAGACATCAGAGGGCTTCAAAGTTCAGCAGCAATTTTCCAATTTTTCACAAAATTTCCAAAATCACAATTTTTCAGGGACCAGTTCAGGTTTGAAGTGGATTTGAAGGGTCTTCATCTTAGAAATACCCCACAAATGACCCCATTATAAAAACTGCACCCCCCAAAATATTCAAAATGACATTCAGTCAGCATTTTAACCCTTTAGGTGTTTCACAGGAATAGCAGCAAAGTGAAGGAGAAAATTCACAATTTCCATTTTTTACACTCGCATGTTCTTGTAGACCCAATTTTTGAATTTTTACAAGGGGTAAAAGGAGAAAATGTATACTTCTATTTGTAGCCCAATTTCTCTCGACTAAGCACATACCTCATATGTCTATGTAAAGTGTTCGGCGGGCGCAGTAGAGGGCTCAGAAGGGAAGGAGCAACAAGGGGATTTTGGAGCGTACGTTTTTCTGAAATGGTTTTTGGGGGGCATGTCCCATATAGGAAGCCCCTATGGTGCCAGGACAGCAAAAAATACCCACATGGCATACCATTTTGGAAACTAGACCCCTTGAGGAACGTAACAAGGAATAAAGTGAGCCTTAATACCCCACAGGTGTTTCACGACTTTTGCATATGTAAAAAAATTTAAAAAAATTTCAATAAAATGTGTGCTTCCCCCCAAATTTCACATTTTTGCAAGGGTTAATAGCAGAAAATAGCCCCCAAAATTTGTAACCCCATCTCTTCTGAGTATGGAGGTACCCCATAAGTTGACATGAAGTGCACTATGGGCGAACTACAATGCTCAGAAGAGAAGGAGTCATATTTGGCTTTTTGAGAGCAAATTTTGCTCGGGGGCATGTCGCATTTAGGAAGCCCCTATGGTGCCAGGACAGCAAAATAACCCCCACATGGCATACCACATTGGAAACGAGACCCCTTGAGGAACGTAACAAGGGGTACAATGAGCATTTACCCCCCACTGGTGTCTGTCAGATCTTTGGAACAGTGGGCTGTACAAAATTTTTAATTTGCGCAGCCCACTGTTCCAAAGATCTGTCAGACACCAGTGGGGTGTAAATTCTCACTGCACCCCTCATTACATTCCGTGAGGGGTGTAGTTTCCAAAATGGGGTCACAAGTGTTTTTTTTTTTTTTGCGTTTGTCAAAACCGCTGTAACAATCAGCCACCCCTGTGAAAATCGCCTCAAATGTACATGGTGCACTCTCCCTTCTGGGCCTTGTTGTGCGCCCCCAGAGCACTTTGCGCCCACATATGGGGTATCTCCGTAGTCGGGAGAAGTTGCATTACAAATTGTGGTGGGCTTTCTTCCCTTTTACCTCTTGTCAAAATGAAAAGTATAGGGCAACACCAGCATGTTAGTGTAAAAAAATTTTTTTTTTTTACACTAACATGCTGGTGTAGACCCCAATTTCACCTTTTCATAAGGGGTGAAAGGAGAAAAAGCCCCCCAAAATTTGTAAGGCAATTTCTCCCGAGTACAGCGATACCCCGTATGTGACCCTAAACTGTTGCCTTGAAATACGACAGGGCTCCGAAGTGAGAGAGCGCCATGCGCATTTGAGGCCTGAATTAGGGATTTGCATTGGGGTGGACATAGGGGTATTCTACGCCAGTGATTCCCAAACAGGGTGCCTCCAGCTGTTGCAAAACTCCCAGCATGCTTGGACAGTCAACGGCTGTCCGGCAATACTGGGAGTTGTTGTTTTGCAACAGCTGGAGGCTCCATTTTGAAAACAGTGGCGTACCAGACGTTTTTCATTTTTATTGGGGAAGGAGGGGGGCTGTGTAGGGCTATGTGTATATGTAGTGTTTTTTACTTTTTATTTTATTTTGTATTAGTGTAGTGTAGTGTTTTTAGGGTACAGTCACACGGGCAGGGGGGTTACAGCGATTTTCCCGCTGCGAGTTTGAGCTGCCGCGCAAAATTTGCTGCATCGCAAACTTGCAGCCTGATACTCACTGTAAGCCCCCTGCCCATGTGAATGTACCCTGTACATTCACAAGGGGGGGACCTCCAGCTGTTGCAAAACTACAACTCCCAGCATGCACAGTCTATCAGTGCATGCTGGTAGTTATAGTTTTGCAACAGCTGGAGGCACACGGGTTGGGAAACACTGAGTTAGGAAACAGACAATGTTTCCCAACCAGTGTGCCTCCTGTTGTTGCAAAACCACAACTCCCAAACATTCTCAGGCATGCTGGGAGTAGTAGTTCGGCAACATCTTTAGAGCCATATGTTGCCGAACTACAACTCCCAGCATGCTTGGAGTTGTAGTTTGCAACATCTGGAGGACTACAGTTTGCAGACCACTACTACAGTGGTTCCCAATCTGTGCCCTTCCAGATGTTGCAAAACTACAACTCCCAGTATGCCAAAACTGTCCAGGCATGCTGGGAGTTGTAGTTCTGCAACATCTGAAGGGCCAGATGTTACAGAACTACAACTCCCAGCATGCCTGGACAGTAAGGGCATGCTGAGGATGTGTAGTTTTTCAACATCTGGAAGGGCACAGTGGTCTCCAAACTGTGGACCTCCAGATGTTGCAAAACTGCAACTCCCAGCATGCCCAGACGCCAAGGGCTGTCTGGGCATGCTGGGAGTTGTAGTATATAGGGTCCCAATACAGCAATGCATGTCGCTTTACGGCGACGTGCATTGCTGTAAAGGGCCCGACCGCGGCTGAAGATCTACTCACCTGTCGCCGCCGCCGCCATCTTCCCCGCCGGGATCCGGGTCTTCAGGGACGAGGTAAGTACCGGGGCCGGTCCCCAGCACTCCCCCGTCCCCCGCCGCATCCTCCAGTCTTCCTCCCATCCTCTCCGGACTTCAAGGGGCCGGGCAGGACGGGAGGAAGTAACCGCCCCCCCTCCTGCGATTGGTCGGTTAACTAACCGACAGATCGCAGGGAATAGGAGGAGGTGGCAGGCTTGCCTCCTCGCTCCTAGGCTCCAGCATGGTCCTGGCTGTCTGTGACAGCCGGGATCATGCGAAATTACCGGGCGGTCGGGTCCCAGAGACCCGATCAGCCCGGTATCGCCGCAGATCGCAAGGGCGATTTCCCTTGCGATTTGCGGCAAACGCCGACATGGGGGGCATACATGGCTCCCCTCTGCGTTTGCCCTGGATCCCTGCTGAAGGATTTCTGCAGGGATACGCTTCCGATCTCCGCCGGGTGAGCGGCGGAGACCAGGAAAAGACATGACGTATGCATACGTCATGGGTCCTTAAGACCCAGGGTGTGATGGCGGATGCATACGTCATGGGTCCTGAAGAGGTTAAAGTACTGTGCACAACGTATATGTGGTTTATTGCTGGGGTATGCGTGCTGTTTAACAAAACATGGTGGCCGGGAAGTCTGACCATGAGGCTATTTGGTAGTAAATAGGCAATAGCATGAGGAACTTATTCTATGACCATTACATTGTTGGGTCTACATCAGATGTCTCAAACTGGTGGCCCTCCAGATGTTGCAAAACTTCAACTCCCAGTATTCCCGACAGACATTAGCTGCAGAAAATGGCTGTCTGGGCATGTCCAGGCATGCTGGGAGTTGACGTTTTAAATCATCTGGAGGGCCACCAGTTTGAGACCCCCGGTCTATATGCTTATTTTAAAATAGGCGGAAAGTGATGACTGTGTACTGCCGGTGTGAACTGTGACTTGTTGAGACATCAGCATTTGTGGCTTGTGTGAGGACACACCACTGGTGGAGAGATGTGAGAGCGACATCAGCCACCATAGAGCCACATGGAGCGACATCAGCCACCATAGAGCCACATAGAGTGACATCAGCCACCATAGAGCCACATGGAGCGACATCAGCCACCATAGAGCCACATGGAGCGACATCAGCCACCATAGAGCCACATAGAGCGACATCAGCCACCATAGAGCCACATAGAGCGACATCAGCCAACATAGAGCCACATAGAGCGACATCAGCCACCATAGAGCCACATGGAGCGACATCAGCCACCATAGAGCCACATAGAGCGACATCAGCCACCATAGAGCCACATGGAGTGACATCAGCCACCATAGAGCCACATGGAGCGACATCAGCCACCATAGAGCCACATGGAGCGACATCAGCCACCATAGAGCCACATGGAGCGACATCAGCCACCATAGAGCCACATGGAACGACATCAGCCACCATAGAGCCACATGGAGCGACATCAGCCACCATAGAGCGACATCAGCCACCATAGAGCCACATGGAACGACATCAGCCACCATAGAGCCACATGGAACGACATCAGCCACCAGGCCAGTATTTTACCGGCACAGCCTTTATTTTGCCGACCCTGCCGGTTATTTTTATATAAAAAATACTGGCAATTCAATGGCCGGTATTTATCCAACCAATCCGACTCCTGGAATGGATCCAACCAATCAGATTCCCGGAATGTTGCACCATATACTATACCAGTGTTTCCCAACCAGAGCGCATCCAGCTGTCGCAAAACTGCAACTCCCAGCATGCCCGGACAGCTGTTGGCTGTCCGGGCATGCTGGGAGTTGCAGTTTTGCAACAGCTGGAGGCACCCTTGGTTGGGAAACACTGGTTTAGAGTGGGCAGCAGAAGAGACAGCTGGAGCCGGGGGACAGACAAGTACCATCCGTGACATGAAAAGCACCTAAATAAGAATTGCTGAAGCAGCACAGGGACTACAAAGTGTTAACCCTGAAGTAGGATCATCTGAGAGAGATTAAGAGGTTGTATTATAATAGTCTGCCCCTGCTACGAGGGGCAAGAACTAGTATTAAAGGGGTTCTCTGGTGCTTACACATCTTTTCCCCTAACCAAAGGATAGGGGATAAGATGCCTGATCGCGGGACTCCCGCCGCTGGGGACCCCAGGATCTTGAACGCGGCACCCCGTTTGTAATCAGTCCCCGGAGCTGTCACGCCCCTTCCCGTAGGCTTGCATTGAGGGGCGGAGCGTGACGTCACACAGGGGCGGAGGCGTGACGTCACACGCCGCCGGCCGTGTGGTTGCCGTTAATCAGACCCGGAGCGAACACGCTCCGGGGACTGATTACAAACGGGGTGCTGTGTGCAAGATCACAGGGGTCCCCAGCGGCGGGACTCCCGCGATCAGGCATCTTATCCCCTATCCTTTGGATAGGGGATAAGATGTCTAAGCACCGGAGAACCCCTTTAAGATATTGAGCCCTCGGCTATGAGAACATTTGATCTGTCTTAGACTGCATTCACACTTTGTTTTTACATTACGAGTGCCAGATACGGCTGGGGGAGGGGCAAACCGGGCTCTCCCATATCCCAGCTGGACCAGCACTGAACTCCATTTACTTTAATGAGCCGACCGGAGTCAAACGCTGACTCCGGTCGGCTCATTTTTGACCCGTATGCGGTTTCCTGACCTCTAAAAAAACGGGAGATACATTTAACATTAAAACTAGATTAACATGCCAATCAGACCATGTTATGTATGTTATACAATGTATCTGTTCGTTACAATATGTAGGACGCACCACACAGCCCCTCCATAATCGATTAAATAAACATCGTTATAATATCCGTAATACATTTTTATTACATGGAGTCTCCAGGCATTGCGCACAATCTCATCCTGATGTACAGCATCCTATAACCATCACACCCATAGAGGCAATTCCAACACATATCTCAAATCGTATTGAACAGTAGAAAAGAAAAGAAATGTATTGGATATATCGAATGGGTACTTTAGTTCCGGATGGACTTAATGAACTCTCAGAAGTGATACTGTAAAATTATCCCATTCATTCCTTGGAAACAAACACAATAAATACACTTTCAACTAATCCAGATATATTCATACTTATATGCTTCATTTAATGCCACTCGCAGCCATTTAACTCTTTCAACTGACAGTTTACCTATTTTCCTTACCTTATTTCCTGAGTACATCCCGGGATATGCGCTTGTTCTAAAGCCGTTAGCAGCGATCGTTATATCCCCGCTCGCTCTCCCCTGTACTAGCCTAATAATGTACATAAACATGGTAAATGTCTCTACTTCGGCTGTTACACACTGCCATCTACTGGTGGATTTTCATCATAGCACTCAGCACTTTTTTATTTAACCCCTTAAGGACTGAGCCCTTTTTCACCTTAACCCCTTGGGGACGGAGCCCATTATGACCCTAAGGACGGGAGCATTTTTTGCAAATCTGACCACTGTCACTTTAAACATTAATAACTCTGGAATGCTTTTACTTATAAATTTGATTTCGAGATAATTTTTTTCGTGACATATTCTACTTTATGTTAGTGGTAAATTTTCGGCGATACTTGCATCCTTTCTTGGTGAAAAATTTGAAAATTTCATGAAAAATTTGAAAATTTAGCATTTTTCTAACTTTGAAGCTCTCTGCTTATAAGGAATATGGATATTCCAAATAAATTATATATTGATTCACATATACAATATGTCTACTTTATGTTTGCATCATAAAATTGATGAGTTTTTACTTTTGGAAGACATCAGAGGGCTTCAAAGTTCAGCAACAATTTTCCAATTTTTCGCAAAATTTTCAAAATCGGAATTTTTCAGGGACCAGTTCAGGTTTGATGTGGATTTGAAGGGTCTTCTGGTTAGAAATACCCGATAAATGACCCCATTATAAAAACTGCACCCCTCAAAGTATTCAAAATGACATTCAGTAAGTGTGTTAACCCTTTAGGTGTTTCACAGGAATAGCAGCAAAGTGAAGGAGAAAATTCAAAATCTTCATTTTTTACACTGGCATGTTCTTGTAGACCCAGTTTTTGAATTTTTACAAGGGGTAAAAGGAAAAAAATCCTCTCAAAATTTGTAACCCAATTTCTCTCGAGTAAAAAAATACCTCATATGTGTATGTCAAGTGTTCGGCGGGCGCAGTAGAGGGCTCAGAAGCGAAGGAGCAACAGGGGGATTTAGGAGAGTGAGTTTTTCTGAAATGGTTTTTGGGGGGCATGTCCCATTTAGGAAGCCCCTATGGTGCCAGGACAGCAAAAAACCCCACATCGCACACTATTATGGAAACGACACCCCTCAAGGAACGTAACAAGGGGTACGGTGAGCCTTAACACCCCACAGGTATTTGACAACTTGTTGTTAAAGTCGGATGTGTAAATTTAAAAAAAATATTTTTCCACTAAAATGCTGGGTTTTCCCCAAATTTTACTTTTTTACAAAGGGTAGTAGGAGAAAATGCCCCCCCAAAATTTGTAACCCCATTTCTTCTGAGTATGGAAATACCCCATGTTTGGACGTCAAGTGCACTGCGAGCGAACTACAATGCTCAGAAGAGAAGGAGCACCATTGAGCTTTTAGAGAGATAATTTGTTTGGAATGGAAGTCGGGGGCCATGTGCATTTACAAAGCCCCCCGTGGTGCCAGAACAGTGGACCCCCCACATGTGACCCCATTTTGGAAACTACACCCCTCACGGAATGTAATAAGGGGTACAGTGAGTATTTACACCCTACTGGCGTTTGACAGATATTTGGAACAGTGGGCTGTGCAAACAAAAAAATTTAATTTTCCATTTTCACGTACCACTGTCCCAAAAATCTGTCAGACCCCTGTGGGGCGTAAATGCTCACTGTACCCCTTATTACATTCCGTGAGGGGTGTAGTTTCCAAAATGGGGTCACATGTGGGTATTTATTAACCGCTGTAAAATCAGCCACCCCTGTGCAAATCACCAATTTCGGCCTCAAATGTACATAGTGCGCTCTCACTCCTGAGCCTTGTTGTGCGCCCGCAGAGCATTTTACGCCTACATATGGGGTATTTCCGTACTCAGGAGAAATTGCGTTATAAATTTTGGGGTCTTTTTTTCCTTTTACCTCTTGTGAAAATAAAAAGTAAAGGGCAACACCAGCATGTTAGTGTAAAATTTTTTTTTTTTACACTAACAGGCTGGTGTAGACCCCAACTTTTCCTTTTCATAAGGGGTAAAAGGAGAAAAAGCCCCCCAAATTTGTAGTGCAATTTCTCCCGAGTACAGAGATACCCCATATGTGGCCCTAAACTGTTTCCTTGAAATACGACAGGGCTCCAAAGTGAGAGAGCGCCATGCGCATTTGAGGACTAAATTAGGGATTGCATAGGGGTGGACATAGGGGTATTCTACGCCAGTGATTCCCAAACAGGGTGCCTCCAGCTGTTGCTAAACTCCCAGCATGCCTGAACAATCAGTGGCTGTCCAGAAATGCTTGGAGTTGTAGTTTTGCAACAGCTGGAGGCTCCGTTTTGGAAACACTGCTGTACAATACGTTTTTCATTTTTATTGGGGGGGGGGGGGGGGGACAGTGTAAGGGGGTGTATATGTAGTGTTTTACTCTTTATTAGGTGTTAGTGTAGTGTAGTGTAGTGTTTTTAGGGTACATTCACACTGGCGGGTTACGGTGAGTTTCCCGCTAGGAATTTGCGCTGCGGTGAAAAATTTGCCGCAGCTCATACTTGAAGCAGGAAACTTGCTGTAAACCCGCCCGTGTGAATGTACCCTGTACGTTCACATGGGGGGGGGGGGCAAACCTCCAGCTGTTTCAAAACTACAACTCCCAGCATGCACGGTCTGTCAGTACATGCTGGGAGTTGTAGTTTTGCAACAGCTGGAGGCACACTGGTTGGAAAACCTTCAGTTAGGTTCTGTTACCTAACTCAGTATTTTCCAACCAATGAGCCTCCAGCTGTTGCAAAACTACAACTCCCAGCATGCACGGTCTGTCAGTACATGCTGGGAGTTGTAGTTTTGAAACAGCTGGAGGCACACTGGTTGGAAAATACTGAGTTGGGTTCTGTTACCTAACTCAGTATTTTCCAACCAGTGTGCCTCCAGCTGTTGCAAAACTACAATTCCCAGCATGTCTGATCACAGAAGGGCATGCTGGGAGATGTAGTTATGCAACAGCTGGAGGTACGCAACTACAACTCCCAGCATGCCGAGACAGCTGTTTTCTGTGTGGGCATGCTGGAATTTGTAGTTTTGCAACATCTGGAGTGCTACAATTTAGAGACCACTGAACAGTGATCTCCAAACTGTGGATCTCCAGATGTTGCAAAACTACAACTCCCAGCATGCCCAGACAGCAAACAGCTGTGTGGGCATGCTAGGAGTTGTAGTTTTGCAAGATCTAGAGGGCAGTATAGAGATCACTGTGCAGTGGTCTCTAAACTGCAGACCTCCAGCTGTTGCAAAACTACAAATTCCAGCATGCCCACACAGCAAACAGCTGTCTGGGCATGCTGGGAGTTGTAGTTTTGCAACATCTGGAGGGCTACAGTCTAGAGACCACTATAGTGGTCTCAGACTGTAGCCCTCTAGATGTTGCTAGGCAACTACTCACCGACTTCCGTCGCATCCGGGAGCCGTCCTCTTCTGCCGCACGCCACCGCCGATCTCCGTCGCCGACCGCCGATCTCCGTCGCCGACCGCCGATCCCCGTCGCTCCGCTGCCTCCGCTGCCTCCGGAGGGGTAAGTGGACGTCGGCGCCCGGTCCTCTTCATTTTCCCCGTTCTGCCCCGCCTATTGTGGGAGGGCAGAACGGGGAAACCGAAAGTAAACCCCTCCGCCCCTGATCTGCTATTGGTGGTCGCGTCTAGACCACCAATAGCAGAAATAGGAGGGGTGGCAACTCTGCCACCTCACTCCTATCGCTTTAGGGGGATCGTGGGTGTCTTAGACACCCGCGATCCCCCTTCTATTCCGGGTCACCGGGTCACCATAGACCCGTAATGACCCGGAATTGGCGCAAATCGCAAGTGTGAATTCACTTGCGATTTGCGCCGATCGCCGACATGGGGGGGTCTAATGACCCCCCTGGGCATTTGCACGGGGTGCCTGCTGATAGATATCAGCAGTCACCCCGGCCCGGTCCCCGCCGGCGCGCGGCGGGGGCCGAAATTCCCACGGGCGTATGGATACGCCCTTCGTCCTTAAGTACCAGGACGCAAGGGCGTATGCATACGCCCTTCGTCCCCAACAGGTTAAGGACTCAGCCGTTTTTTGCAATTCTGACCACTCTCACTTTAAACATTAATAACTCTGGAATGCTTTTACTTATCATTCTGATTCCGAGATTGTTTTTTTGTGACATATTCTACTTTAACTTAGTGGTAAAATTTTATGGTAACTTGCATCCTTTCTTTGTGAAAAATCCCCAAATTTGATGAAAAAATTGAAAATTTTGCATTTTTCTAATTTGAAGCTCTCTGCTTGTAAGGAAAATGGATATTCAAAATAAAAAATAATTTTGATTCACATATACAATATGTCTACTTTATATTGACATCATAAAATTTATGAATTTTAACTTTTGGAAGACAACAGAGGGCTTCAAAGTTCAGCAGCAATTTTCAAATTTTTCACAAAATTTTCAAACTCGATATTTTTCAGGGACCAGTTCAGATTTGAAGAGGATTTGAAGGATCTTCATATTAGAAATACCCCACAAATGACCCCATTATAAAAACTGCACCCCCCAAAGTATTCAAAATGACATTCAGTCAGTGTTTTAACCCTTTAGGTGTTTCACAGGAATAGCAGCAAAGTGAAGGAGAAAATTCAAAATCTTCATTTTTTACACTCGCATGTTCTTGTAGACCCAATTTTAGAATTTTTGCATGTTGTAAAAGGAGAAAATTTTTACTTGTATTTGTAGCCCAATTTTTCTCGAGTAAGCACATACCTCATATGTCTATGTAAAGTGTTCGGCGGGCGCAGTAGAGGGCTCAGAAGGGAAGGAGCGACAAGGGGATTTTGGAGAGAACATTTTTCTGAAATGGTTTTTGGGGGGCATGTCACCTTTAGGAAGCCCCTAGGGTGTCAAAACAGCAAAAAAAAAAAAAAAACACATGGCATACCATTTTGGAAACTAGACCCCTTGAGGAATGTAACAAGGAATTAAGTGAGCCTTAATACCCCACAGGTGTTTCATGACTTTTGCAAATGTAAAAAAAATAAATAAATAATTACCTAAAATGCTTGGTTTCCCCAAAATTTCACATTTTTACAAAGGGTTAAAGCCGAAAATACCCCCCAAAATTTGAAGCCCAATTTCTCCTGATTCAGAAAACACCCCATATGGGGGTGAAAAGTGCTCTGCTGGCGCACTACAGGTCCCTGAAGAGGAGTAGTCACATTTGGCTTTTTGGAAGCAAATTTTGCTCTGGGGGCATGCCGCATTTAGGAAGCCCCTATGGTGCCAGGACAGCAAAAAAAAAAAAAACACATGGCATACCATTTTGGAAACTAGACCCCTTGGGGAATGTAACAAGGGGTAAAGTGAACCTTAATACCCCACAGGGGTTTCACGACTTTTGCATATGTAAAAAAAAAAAAAAAACATTTTACCTAAAATGTTTGGTTTCCCCAAATTTTTACATTTTTACAAAGGGTTAAAGCAGAAAATACCCCCCAAAATTTGAAGCCCAATTTCTCCCGATTCAGAAAACACCCCATATGGGGGTGAAAAGTGCTCTGCTGGCGCACTACAGGTCTCAGAAGAGGAGTAGTCACATTTGGCTTTTTGGAAGCAAATTTTGCTCTGGGGGCATGCCGCATTTAGGAAGCCCCTATGGTGCCAGGACAGCAAAAAAAAAACACATGGCATACCATTTTGGAAACTGGACCCCTTGGGGAATGTAACAAGGGGTAAAGTGAACCTCAATACCCCACAGGGTTTTCATGACTTTTGCATATGTAAATTTTTTTTTTGGGCGGGGGGGGATAGGGTATTTTGGTATAAAATTTGGAAGTCAATGTACCCTGGACTGGTACATTGGAGCCGAATTCTGGGGAATGAAAATTAGGGCAAAGGATGGAAATTTTTGTACTCCATGGAAGTGTGATACTCCCTGAAGCAGTCTATGCAGAGGCCCGGATTATCTGGGCAAGTGTCACACTGAATGATGGTGTCCCTCCGTCTCCCCTTCCTGTAACACACTCTGCATTTCTTCTGGGTTCGTCCCGACCTTCTAGAGTTGGGGATCACACCAGGAAAGTGTTGGCCCGGGACGATCCGGGGACCTAAATTTCCAGAGGTGCTCTGACCCGCTCCTTGGCGGTCACCAAAGATGAGGGCCTTTAGAACTACCTCTTGGAACTCCAGGTATGTCCCTGTGTTGCCAGCGTTCTGGTACAGTATAAAAGAGTTGTACATGGCAACCTGTACCATGTAGACCGCAACCTTTTTATACCATAACCGTGTTTTCCGCATGGCATTATATGGCTTGAGGACTTGATCAGAAAGATCAACTCCCCCCATATACTGATTGTAGTCCAGAATACAATCAGGCTTGAGGACCGGTCCCGCGGTACCTCGCACAGGGACAGGGGTGCTGCCATTCCCATGAATTGTGGTGAGCATAAGGACATCCCTCTTGTCCTTATACCGGACCAACAACAGGTTCTCATGGGAAAAGGCACGGGACTCACCCCGGGGGATAGGAGCATGTAGGGGATGGGGCGGAAGGCCTCTTTGATTCTTCCGGACTGTCCCACAAGCGACCGTGGAACCCAGCGGCGAGGGATGTGAAGAGAGGGATACTAGTATAAAAGTTATCCCCATAAAGGTGGTAACCTTTATCTAGCAATGGGTGCAAAAGGCCCCAAACGATTTTCCCGCTAACACCCAGAGTGGAGGGACATTCTGGGGGTTCAAAACGGGAATCTCGTCCCTCATACACTATAAACTTGCAAGTGTACCCAGAGGTACTCTCGCAAAGTTTATACATCTTCACGCCATACCGCGCTTCCTTGGTTGGGATGTATTGCCGGAAGCTGAGTCTCCCCTTGAAGCTGATGAGCGACTCATCAATAGAGACCTCCCGCCCCGGGACATAGGCCTCCCAAAATCTGGCCCCGAAGTGATTGATGACCGGCCTGATTTTATACAGGCGGTCATACGCAGGATCAGTTCGGGGGGGACATGCCGCATTATCAGCATAATGCAAACATCTCCAAATGGCCTCGAACCGGGGACGTGTCATGGCCATACTGTAGAGGGGTGTCTGGTAAAAGACGTCCCCACTCCAATATTGCCTGACACAGGGTTTTTTAACTATATCCATATGCAGCGCGAGGCCCCAAAAGGTCCTCATTTCGGCTGCATCGACTGGAGTCCAGCCGCCGGGTCTAGCTAAAAATGAGCCCGGGTTAGCGGCGACGAAGTGTTGGGCATACAGATTCGTCTGTGTAACCATCAAATTAACAAAGTCGTCACTGAAAAAATGACCGAAAAAGTCCTTTTCAGTGAACCAGACGTCCCCACTCCAATATTGCCTGACACAGGGTTTTTTAACTATATCCATATGTCTGTGTCTGTGTAACCATCAAATTAACAAAGTCGTCACTGAAAAAATGACCGAAAAAGTCCTTTTCAGTGAACCAGACGTCCCCACTCCAATATTGCCTGACACAGGGTTTTTTAACTATATCCATATGCAGCGCGAGGCCCCAAAAGGTCCTCATTTCGGCTGCATCGACTGGAGTCCAGCCGCCGGGTCTAGCTAAAAATGAGCCCGGGTTAGCGGCGACGAAGTGTTGGGCATACAGATTCGTCTGTGTAACCATCAAATTAACAAAGTCGTCACTGAAAAAATGACCGAAAAAGTCCTTTTCAGTGAACCCGACAATGTTAATTTTGATTCCTGAGTCGCCAACAAACTCAGGAATCACGGGCTCGTGGTCCGCTGGCTCAGCCCAGTCAAGTTCTCCGGTACGAGGTACCAGTGACCTTGGCAGGGGGGCTTCACTAGTATGAGCGCCAGGGGGACTCATACTAGCATGGGGCACAGGGTCAAGGGCAGAGGAGGTTTGCGGCACCGCACGGCGGCGTCTCCGCCACCTTGGCTCATCATCTGAACTAGATGATGAGGAGGACGATGAAATAAGGAAGCTGGGGTCTTCATCATCCTCTGAGCCGCTCTCGGTATCGGAGGCAATTCGGTCATATGCCTCCTCCGCCGAGAACACTCTGCGGGCCATTTCCCTACTCTAATGTGGATACGGGGGGGGGGGGGGGGGGTGTGTGTGTGTGTGGAAAAACTTTATTGGTGTATGTGCTGCGTGTGGTGTGGTGCGATATTACCTCCCTAACCCTCCCTAGCCTAACCTAACTAAACTAAACTAACCCGCCCTAACAGAAAGAAAAAAAATATAAAAATGGGGACTTTTATTTTTTTATTTTTTTTTAGAAAGGGGACTTCTAACGCAAAAAAAGACCTGCGCCACAAAAAAGCGTTTATCTAATCAATGGTGTGCGCACTGATTAGCGCTTGTGGCGGCAGGGGGCGCAGAAGTCAGTGGGGGGTCCGGCCACTCAGCCCAGAACAGTGGCTGGTGGCTTGTACACAGACCCCCACACAAAAAAAACGAAAAATAAAATTAAAAAAACGCTTAATCCCGAAAAAATGCACCCGCCTGAACCCAAAAAAACCGCTGATCAGTGATAAATCACCGATAGCGGTGGGACAGGCTGCACACACAGGTACGGTCCGTCCACACAGTACACGCCTGCTACTGGTGGCACGGAACACCTATGGGTGCAAAAAAAGAACGCGGTAACCGAAAAAAGTGCCTTTACCACCAAAAAAAAACGCTGATCAGTGATAAATCACTGACAGCGGTGAGGCACGCCGCACACACAGGTAAGGTCCGGCCACACAGTACACGCCTGCTACTGGGGGCACGGACCGCCTATGGGTGCAAAAACACGCTAGAAAACCCGAAAAAAAGCGCCGGCACCACAAAAAAAACGCTGATCAGTACTACGGGACTGATCAGCGGCGGGTGGGCTTTAACAAACGTTGGCGGACCGCTCTTTTATAACTAAGAGGGTCCGCACACACGCTTAGGAAAAAAAAAAAGAAAAAAAGATCTGCGCCCAAAAAAAACGCTGGCGGCAGACCGCAGCGACCCAGCAGGGCCGGGGTCACGCAGCTAAAGGTGCTACGGACCCACGGACACCCACTGAGGTACGCTGGAAAAAATAAAAAAATAAAAAACACTTTTTTTTTTTAACCCTAACCTGTCCCTACCTAATCTAAAGCTATCCCTGGGGATTTCTGTGCCAAGGGGCCACAGAAAGGGGGCAAGGGGCACTTTTTTTTTACTGAGGGGATGGTGGGCAGCACGGGGCTCCGTCCTGCACACCAGATCTCTCTGAAATGGCGGGCAGAACGGAGCAACATGCTCCTAGCCCACCAGATCCCCTCCCATTACATTGTGATTGGTATGGCCACTTTGGCCACCCAATCACAGCTGTACTGAGGGGGGTGGCCACAATGCCAGCCCCCAGTACAGCATGGATGGTGATTGGTGGTGTATACTACACCACCAGTCACCATCTATATCCAGGTCACAGGGTCACACGTGACCCTGATGACCTGGAACCGCTGCAGAACGCCGGTTAGTAGTTACCGGCGTCCTGCAGCGATCGCCGGTATAGGAGGTCCTCCGGACCTCCTCCGGCACACTGCCGGGATGTCTGCTGATAGAAATCAGCAGACATCCGGCTCCGATCCCCGCCCGGCGAGCGGCGGGGAACGGAATCGCAGCGCATCGCTCGTTGAATTGGCGAGCGATGCGCTGCGATCGCCGACATGGGGGGTCATCATATGCCGGGATGCCTGCTGAACGATTTCAGCAGGCATCCGGCTCCGGCGCCCCTCCGGCTAGCGGCGGGGGGCCGGGATATGACAGGACGTACTCAAACGTCCTGAGTCCTTAAGGACTCGGAAAAGGGGTCGTTTGAGTACGTCCTGCGTCCTTAAGGGGTTAATTAAATAAATGTATTATATTGGTTTTTATTTAGACAATATATCAGGCCTTTCATTACAATTATTTTACTTATTTATTCAATTGTTTTATGCTATTTTAGTTTTATTAATGTGTATGTTTTTTGCACACAGCTTCTACGGCACTCCGGAAGTTGTCATCGCCCCCCCCCCCCCCCCCCTTTTTTTTTTTTTCTTCAATTGTTGTCTTATAAAAGCAAGTATTTTCCAGTATGTACACTATGCCTGATGAAGATCCCTGTTCGGGATCGAAACGCGTTGCACTGTATATAATAAAACAATTTCATTCAATCCTGGACCAGCGCCGTCATTGAGAGGAACTCTTTTTCCATTCATTTCTCCGGTTTCCTGACCTAGAACCGTAGTTCTGCTGCTCAGCAGCAGCGTGAGTTAACTCTTTCCTTGCTTGGCTCCTGAATGGTATACATGGGTCCAGGGGCGGATCCAGAGTCGAGTCTCGGGAGGGGCACTATTAGAGTATTTTGTGTTGGCGGACAGAAAACAAGGTGTTGCTTACGGAACTTACAATATTATTAAATGTATCATACAGTCCTAACCTTCTTTAAGACTCTTAGGCCATGTTCACATGTCAGAATAATAATCAAATATACCAATTGCCACAGAATGGGAAAGTGCTAAAGAGGTTTTTACCATTTAAAACTACAGCTCCCAGTATGACCTAAGCAGTTGTGAGGGGATGCTGGGAGTTGTTGTTTCACCCATCATAACTGCAGTCACTCCAGCTCTGATAGGACATAGTGAGGAGGATACAGAATGATATGAGTGACTACAGGTGACGTCTTCTCTATAGTCTTTCCTTATCTAATTCAGATGTACTTACCACGGGACTTGTTCCAGCTAAATCTTCTCTCTGCAGACGCCCAGACGTCTCCTCACTATGATTCTGATCCTCTATATGAAAACAATAATTATTATAAACCTGCCAGACACTGTATTCTTCGAATATAATACTGGCACACACCCTCTGAATATAATTCTGACACACTGTACCCCCTGAATATACAACACACTGTACCCTCTGAATATAATACCGCCACACACCGTACCCTCTGAATATAATACTATCATACACTGCACCCTCTAAATATAATACTACCACACACTGCACTCTCTGAATATAATACTACCACACACTGCACTCTCTGAATATAATACTACCACACACTGCACTCTCTGAATATAATACTACCACACACTGCACTCTCTGAATATAATACTACCCCACACTGCACTCTCTGAATATAATACTACCTCACACTGCACTCTCTGAATATAATACTACCACACACTGTACCCTCTGAATATAATACTACCACACACTGCACTCTCTGAATATAACTTGCTGTGCAGTGCACCCTCTGAATATAATACTACCACACACTGCACTCTCTGAATATAATACTACCCCACACTGCACTCTCTGAATATAATACTACCACACACTGCACTCTCTGAATATAATACTACCCCTTACTGCACTCTCTGAATATAATACTACCACACACTGCACTCTCTGAATATAACTTGCTGTGCAGTGCACTCTCTGACTATAATACTACCACACACTGCACTCTCTGAATATAATACTACCCCACACTGCACTCTCTGAATATAATACTACCCCACACTGCACTCTCTGAATATAATACTACCACACACTGCACTCTCTGAATATAATACTACCACACACTGCACTCTCTGAATATAACTTGCTGTGCAGTGCACTCTCTGAATATAATACTACCACACACTGCACTCTCTGAATATAATACTACCCCACACTGCACTCTCTGAATATAATACTACCACACACTGCACTCTCTGAATATAATACTACCCCACACTGCACTCTCTGAATATAATACTACCCCACACTGCACTCTCTGAATATAATACTACCACACACTGCACTCTCTGAATATAACTTGCTGTGCAGTGCTCCCTCTGAATAAAATACCCAAATGTATTGTTGCCCATAAAAAAATGTAACACCCCAGAAATTCCTCATAATATACACTATACTTCTGAAATGCAGAACACTCTGTGCCTTCACATATAGTAATAATGCTCCATCTTGTGCCTCTTCATATAATAATTATGACCCGTCCCGTTCCCCCCACATAGTAATGCCCTGTGCCCCTAACATATAATGCCCCCTGTGCTGTGCCCTTCACATATAATTCCCCCGTTCTTTGCCCCTCACATATAATGCCCCCATCATGTGTCCCTCACATATAATGCCCCCCGTGCTGTGCCCCTCACATATAATGTCCCCTTTGCTGTGCCCCTCACATATAATGTCCCCTTTGCTGTGCCCCTCACATATAATGCCCCCGTGCTGTGCCCCTCACAAATAATGCCCCCGTTCTTTGCCCCTCACATATAATGCCCCGATCATGTGCCCCTCATATATAATGCCCCCATCATGCACCCCTCACATATAATGCCCCCATCATGCACCCCTCACATATAATGCCCCCATCATGCACCCCTCACATATAATGCCCCATGCTGTGCCCTTCACATATAATGCCCCCGTTCTCTGCGCCTCACATATAATGCCCCCGTTCTTTGCCCCTCACATATATTGCCCCCATCATGCGCCCCTCACATATAATGCCCCCATGTCCTGTCCCCTCAGGGGGCATTATATGTGAGGGGCACAGCACAGGGGGCATTATATGTTTGGGGCACATGACAGGAGCATTATATGTGAGGGGCACAGCACAGGGGGCATTATATGTGAGGGGCGCATGATGGCGCATTATATATGAGGGGCACAGGATGGGGGCATTATATATGAGGGGCGCATGATGGGGCATTATATATGAGGGGCGCATGATGGGGGCATTATATGTGTGGGGCACAGCACAGGGGGCATTATATGTGTGGGGCACAGCACAGGGGGAATTATATCATATAATGCCCCCTGTGCTGTGCCCCATACATATAATGCCCCCTGTGCTGTGCCCCTCACATATAATACCCCCTGTGCTGTGCCCCCCACACATATAATTTATATGTGTGGGCACAGCACAAGGGGCATTATATGTGAGGGGCACAGCACAGAGGGCCCCCTTGTCATGTGCTCTTCACATATAGTGCCCCCAGTGCTTTGCCTTGCAGCCCCTCACATTAAAAATTCCCCTAAGTTTTTAAATCCCCATCCTCCTGGCACATATTCTGTCCCCCGAATCCCCTGGGCCCTGAGCATACTCTTAGTACTTACTGTATGCCGGCCGCGGGGACGGGATCTCCGTGCGCCGGCGCGATGATGTGAAGTCATCGCGCCGGCCTGCAGTGGATCGCGACCCCGCAGCTCACACGCTGTGTACTCACAGCCAGTGGCGTTGCTAGGGTTGGTGTCACCCGTTGCGGTAGAAAATGGTGTCACCCCAGCATGCTGGGAGTTGTAGTTTTGCAACAGCTGGAGGCACCCTGGTTGGGAAACACTGACATAGATAGATAGGGAATATATATAGACCAGGGGTTCTCACCTATTTTTAGTGAGGGTCCGCTTATCCAGGTCTGCCATCCGGTAAAGGTCCAAGCTGTATGCTAATGCTTGGTGCACACCTAGCGGCCTCAGCGCCATGAAGGCAATAGCAAACTAACAACTGAAGTGTGGAGGATGTATAACCTGAATACTGCTGCACACTGTAACCACTGGATATAATACTGCCACACACACTGTACCCACTGAATATAATACTGCCACACACTGTACCCCTGAATATAATACTGCCACACACTGTACCCCCTGAATATAATACTGCCACACACTGGGCCCCTGAATATAATACTGCCACACACAGGGCCCCTGAATATAATACTGCCACACACTGTACCCCCGAATATAATACTGCCACACACTGTACCCCTGAATATACTACTGCCACACACTGTATCCCTGAATATAATACTACCACATACTTTGCCCTGAATATAAACCTGCCACCCACTGTGTCCCTGGTATATTACTGCTACCCACTGTGCCCCTTAAAATACTGCCATTCACTGTACCCCTGAAAATAATTCTGCCACACACTGGGCCCCTGTTATATTACTGCCACACACTATTCCCCTGCAACATTACTTGCAGATGCTATGCTCTAACGCTGACTAATTGCACCTCTGTGTCTCTTAAAACAATAAAATGATGCCACTGTGCCTATAGAATGAATGACGCCACTGTGACCCCAGAATGAATGATGCCACTGTGCCCACAGAATGAATGATGCCACTGTGCCTATAGAATGAATGACGCCACTGTGACCCCAGAATTAATGATGCCACTGTGCCCACAGAATTAATGATGCCACTGTGCCTATAGAATGAATGATGCCACTGTGACCCCAGAATTAATCATGCCACTGTACCCACAGAATTAATCATGCCACTGTACCCACAGAATTAATCATGCCACTGTACCCACAGAATTAATCATGCCACTGTGACCACAGAATTAATCATGCCACTGTACCCACAGAATTAATGATGCCACAGTACCCACAGAATTAATGATGCCACAGTACCCACATAATTAATGATGCCACAGTACCCACAGAATTAATCATGCCACTGTGACCACAGAATTGATGATGCCACTGTGACCACAGAATTGATGATGCCACTGTGACCACAGAATTGATGATGCCACTGTGACCACAGAATTAATGATGCCACTGTGACCACAGAATTAATGATGCCACTGTACCCACAGAATTAATAATGCCACTGTACCCACAGAATTAATCATGCCACAGTACCCACAGAATTAATGATGTCACTGTGGGTACAGTGGCATCATTAATTCTGTGGTCACAGTGGCATGATTAATTCTGTGGGTACAGTGGCATCATTAATTCTGTGGTCACAGTGGCATCATTAATTCTGTGGTCACAGTGGCATCATTAATTCTGTGGTCACAGTGGCATCATTAATTCTGTGGGTACAGTGGCATCATTAATTCTGTGGGTACAGTGGCATCATTAATTCTGTGGGTACTGTGGCATCATTAATTCTGTGGGGCACAGTGGCATCATTAATTCTGTGGGGCACAGTGGCATCATTAATTCTGTGGGGCACAGTGACATCATTAATTCTGTGGGTACAGTGGCATCATTAATTCTGTGGGTACAGTGGCATCATTAATTCTGTAGGCACAGTGACATCATTAATTCTGTGGGTACAGTGGCATCATTAATTCTGTGGTCACAGTGGCATGATTAATTCTGTGGGTACAGTGGCATCATTAATTCTGTGGTCACAGTGGCATCATTAATTCTGTGGTCACAGTGGCATCATTAATTCTGTGGTCACAGTGGCATCATTAATTCTGTGGGTACAGTGGCATCATTAATTCTGTGGGTACAGTGGCATCATTAATTCTGTGGGTACTGTGGCATCATTAATTCTGTGGGGCACAGTGGCATCATTAATTCTGTGGGGCACAGTGGCATCATTAATTCTGTGGGGCACAGTGGCATCATTAATTCTGTGGGGCACAGTGGCATCATTAATTCTGTGGGGCACAGTGGCATCATTACTTTTGGAGGCACAGTGGCATCATTAATTCTGTAGGCACAGTGACATCATTAATTCTGTGGGTACAGTGGCATCATTAATTCTGTGGGTACAGTGGCATCATTAATTCTGTGGTCACAGAATTAATGATGCCACTGTACCCACAGAATTAATGATGCCACTGTACCCACAGAATTAATGATGCCACTGTACCCACAGAATTAATGATGCCCCAGTACCCACAGAATTAATGATGCCACAGTACCCATAGAATTAATGATGCCACTGTACCCACAGAATTAATTATGCCACTGTGCCCCACAGAATTAATGATGCCACTGTGACCACAGAATTAAGGATTCCACTGTGACCACCAAATAAATGATGCCACTGTACCCATATAATTAATGATGCCACTGTACCCACAGAA
Organism: Hyla sarda; assembly: GCF_029499605.1. NCBI lineage: Eukaryota > Metazoa > Chordata > Amphibia > Anura > Hylidae > Hyla > Hyla sarda. The sequence goes on from NW_026610578.1 coordinate 97,009, forward strand.
TTAATGATGCCACTGTAACCACAGAATTAATGATGCCACTGTACCCACAGAATTAATGATGCCACTGTAACCACAGAATTAATGATGCCACTGTACCCACAGAATTAATGATGCCACTGTACCCACAGAATTAATGATGCCACTGTGACCACAGAATTAATGATGCCACTGTACCCACAGAATTAATGATGCCACTGTGCTCCCATATGAACTTTGCCACTGTAACTCTCCATCTGTTGTAAAACTACAACTCCCATCATGCACAGACAAAAGGTCATGATGGTAGCTGTAGTTCTACAATAACTGGAGAGTCACAGATGGGGGAACACAAATTTTTACCTGAGAGCTTAGAATCGCCGTCCCAGGTCCCGCACTGCTCCGCTGCTCTGGCCTCTTCTAGTCAGGCCTGGCCAGAGCAGATGATGCAGGCAGCTAATGGTGCTACCTGCATCATAGGAGAAGCGCAGGGCAGGGACACATCGCTCCCTCGCTCCGGGCCGCGGCTATTCATTTGTATTGGCGTCTTAAAGACACAGCTACAAATGAATAAGGGGAGATCCAGCGGATGGTCCGAATGACTGGGGGACGGAGTCCGGATCTGGACCGTGGTCTGCCAGTTCAGTACCCCTGATATAGGACATAGATCAATGTTTCCCAACCAGAGTGCCTCCAGCTGTTACAAAACTACAACTCCCAGCATGCCTGGACAGCATTGTAGCTTTGCTTTGGAGACACCTTGGTTGGGAAACACTTATTTATGTCAGTGTTTCCCAACCCTCCAGCTGTTGCAAAACTACAACTCCCAGCATGCTAGGAGTTGTAGTATTGCAACAGCTGGGGGCACCCCTGGTGAGAAAGGGGGGGGGGGGGGTGAGCAGGGATTGTGCTGGGAAGGGGGGAGGGATGATGCTGGAAAAGGGTGGGCATGGATGGTGGGGGGTAGTTTATCTTACCTGCCTTAGAACACTGCTGGGCTCCTGTATCCTCCAGACACTTCCTGCTTGCTGGGGTCATGTGATGTTTTGGTGTCACATGACCCAAGCAGAGCAGTAGAAAGCTGCCAATCAGGGGGAAGAGAAGCCGAGTAAGTGCCGATAACTCCACAGACACGCTGTGTGCACGCTCCCTCTGCACTGCAGACTGAGTATACAAATATAGCTTGTGACAGGGATGAGCGCTGGGACAGGGTGTCACCCCACCATTCTAGGGGGCAGCAATCTCGGGGGGGGGGGGGGGGATAATTGCCCCGTTGTACCCCCCCTGGATCCGCCACTGCATGGGTCAGGGGTGTGGAAATTAAAAAAAAACTACTTGTTCAAGGGACTAAAGCGGAACACAATCTACTTGTCCCTCAGGAAAATCCACTTGTCCTGGTTGATGAAATAATTTCAACCAAAATAGTCTGATCCCCCCCCACTAGACCACCAGGGATGGATATAAGATCCTTTAGACACTGCTGACAGCGGTGATCTAATGGGTTAATAGGCGATCGCAGTATGTCAGACTATTAGTGGCGGGAGAGCTGTAGCGCCTCTTACACCCGAGACAAGACCAGATAAGTCTAGATGTAACTTTTTGATCACCTTATAAAAAATTTCTCACATGAAGTGACCAAAAATGAGCAATTCTGGACTATTCTTTACATTTACACCGTTCACCATACGGTTTAATTAACATTATATTTTAATAGTCTGGACATTTCCACATGCAGAGATATCACTTATGTTTATTTTTCTACATTATTTTTATTTAAAGAAAATTGGAAACTTATTAGGAAAGGGGCTTATTCACATATATACGCACTTTTTAAAATATTTTAATCACTATTTTTCAGTCTCAATAGGGACTTATGTGTTACTGGGGGGGGGGGTGTTCTGCTTCTCCAGTTTATGTGGTGCATTTTGTGTCAGAAAATGCTGGAAGTTGCATTTAGTTACTAGATAACTACAACTCCCAGCATGCCCTGATACAGCCTATGGTTGTGTGGGTGTTGCAGCATGTTCCACTGTATAGTAGGACAGTTAAGGTTATTGTAGGACATGCTGGGAGTTGTAGTTTTGGTTTGTGTCAGCTGCAGAGCCTTAGGCTGTGTCAAGGAATAATGGGAATTGCAGTTAGTAACTACAACACCCAGCATGCCCTGATGCAGCCTATGGCTCTGCAGCTGACCCGAACCAAAACTACAACTCCCAGCATGTTACACTTTATAGTTCTACAGTTTAGGTTATGGTGTAACATGCTGGGAGTTGTAGTTTTGGTTCAGGCGTGTTTGTGTGCATCCGTGGGGCTCTTGGTTGACGGGTGAGTATGAAGGGGGCGGGATTCTGGGGGTGCAATATAGTGCGGGTGCCACTGAAAATAAATAAAATTAGATGGCACAACTGCCCTAATGCCCGACGTGACAGTCCGCTCCTATACAAAACATTCATGCATACACATATCATACATACACCAGCCACTGCCCCCATATCCCCATACACAACCCCCGCCACTGCCCCCCCCCACATCATACATTACATACACACATACTGTTCCGCTCTCAAAACACTGACTATGTGTGGTTCTAAACGGACAGCTAAACACTTGTTAGAGACTCCAGTAAACAGAAGCCCATGCTTGTATTGTCCACCAGAGGACTCCAACTTTATTTTAGTCTGTGAAACTGCAATACAATACAATAACAACATATCAGTACACATGGAATCATTAGCCTAGCATAAATGACAAATAACTAAGCAGAAAGGCACTTACAGGTGATGATGTCCCAAACCTCATGGGAGAGATAGATACATGCTGCCTGCACAGTGGAAGAATGACCTCAAGATGGTGGAAGAGCTTCCTGGAACAAAGGTCACTTCCTGTCTGTATAAACTATCTGTGTAAGTAAAGCTGATATTAACTTCTGCCACTAGATGGCAGTGGTACACTACACAACCTATCATTATAATGCAGTTAACCTAAAAAGGCAGCACACTCCCTGCCTGATATAATACATTATATCACTACCTATACATATCTGATGTACAGGGAAAAACATATTAATAAGATAATGTATTCCTGACCAGAACTAGTAACAAACTATAACATAAGTCCACAATATTAGTGTCTCTTGGCTGTGGCACTTCAAGCTGGTAATCCACATGAAGAAATAGTTCTGTCCATAAACCCATCTTCAGATAGGAGAAGCCGCACTAGGCCAAACTATCTCCTACCCCATTTGTAATCCACAGAATGGAATTCAGCTCGTGGCAAATGCCACATTTGAAAACTCTCAGTGACAAGCTCTTAGTTATGTATTGAGCCAATAACAGAATAGAAATACTCAAAGGAGAACAATGACATCAGAAACTGGTCTGGCGTACACTTTAACAGTCCCTTGTTTCGTGACTTTTACTTCAACCTTTCTGACATTACCATCTTTACTTGGCAACGTATTTGTGACAATTCCCATAGGCCAGTTATTTCTGCTTCCTTGAATATCTTTCAATAACACAACATTTCCCACCTTGACATTGGGACCAGTCTCTGCCCATTTCTTGCGACTTTGTAAGGTAAATAGGTAATCTCTCCTCCATCTCTTCCAAAATGTATCAGCCAGACATTGGACTTGTTTCCATTGCTTTGCATGAAGTTCTGTTGTACTAAAGTCTCCACAGGGGGCTGATAAAGAGTCTACCTTTTGGGTCAAGAGCATAGCAGGGGTAAGAACTGTTGGGTTATCTGGATCTGTAGATATTGGTACCAAAGGTCTTGAATTAATGATGGCCATAACTTCTGCCATGAAAGTACTCAAAGTCTCATGAGTCAGGTGAGTGGGTTTGGATTGGAGCAACATTGCATCTAAAATTCGTCTAGCCACACCAATTAATCTCTCCCAAGCACCTCCCATGTGAGATGAGTGTGGAGTGTTAAAGAGCCATGTACATCCTTTGTCTTGGAGATAATCTAGAAGTTCTGCATCATTTGAGCATATATGCAGCTCCTTGCATGCTCCTACAAAGTTCGTACCTCTATCTGAGCGAATCAACTTAGCCGGACCACGAACAGAAAAGAATCTTCTCAGAGCATTGATGAAACTGGATGCTGACATGGACTCAATCAATTCTATATGCACTGCTCTTATAGAAAGACACGTGAAAAGAACAGCCCAGCGTTTGCTGTCAGCGCTGCCTCCTCTAGTTCGGCGTGTTACAACTTCCCAGGGACCAAACACATCAACACCCACACTAGTGAATGGAGGTTCAGGATTGACTCTATCTTTTGGTAATTCTGCCATCTTTTGGCTTTCAAATCTCCCTCTGAGCTTACGGCATACGACACATTTGTGAATGATTGCAGACACTAGACGTTTTCCACCAAGAATCCAGAATCCTGCAGCTCTGATTGCACCTTCAGTAATGTGTCGCCCTTGGTGTACTGTTTGACTGTGATAATATCTTATGATCAAGGTAGCAATGTCGTGATCGTGAGGAATGATGACAGGCTGTTTCTCCTCATCTGACAGCATGGCATAAGATAAACGGCCACCTACTCTCAATAGTCCATATTGATCTATAAAGGGACTTAGTTTTGTAAGACGGCTATGTTTAGGAAGCATCTTTTGCTGTTCAATACAGTCATATTCTTGCCTGAAACGTGCGCTGTACAGAAGAAATTATAACTCTCTTGGCTAGTGAAAGTTCTTCCAAACTAACCCTTTCATGGAAAACTCTCCAACTTCCAGGTTGATCATCATTAGGTTTCTTTTGGAAGCTTTTGGTAACATGGATTAACTTCGCTATAACCCTGTTCAGTCTCTTCCAGTCCGAAAATCTTACAAAACGATGTGGCTGCAGTCTAGCGTCAAGGGCTTTAGTACTGAAGCTTACTACTTCTGACCTAATTTCAGGATCAGCTTCGGGCTCCACTAAAGGGTAAACATTGGTGTCAGGACTATCTACAGCCGTCTGATACAGAAAAGTTGGCCCTGAAAACCATATAGAGTTCTGAAGGCAAGCTATCTGTGTAAGCCTGGTAGCATAATCTGCAGGATTTTGTTCTGAGGGCACATAGAACCATTGCTCTGGACGTGTTGTTTGTCTGATCCTGTTCACCCGATTAGAAACATATAAAAAGAATCTCTTTGTAGTGTTGCAGATATAGCCTAGGACTGTTTTACTGTCTGTAAAGAATTTCACAGCATCTAGGTCTAGGTCTATCTCGTCTCTCACTAGCTCATACAGTTCAACCGCTAGTACAGCTGCACATAACTCTAGACGTGGGATTGTGTGTGCTGGCCTAGGACTTAGCTTGGATTTTCCCATAACAAATCCAACATGGCAGACATTTCCTACATCGCTTACCTTCAAGTAAGCAACGGCACCTATTGCTATGACAGATGCATCTGAAAAGATGTACAGTTCTTTTTTGCAGGCCTGTGACAATGAAAGAGGTACATAACACCTGGATATTTGTAAACATTGTAAGGCTTGTAAAGACTCTGTCCATTGGACCCACTCATGGAGTCTTTCTTGTGGAAGTAAGGCATCCCACTCACTTTCTCCACTTGATAGTTCACGAACTAAGGCCTTACCTTTTATGGTGACTGGTGCCACAAACCCGAGAGGGTCGTAGAGACTGTTAACAGTGGATAGGATCCCTCTTCTTGTGAATGGCTTTTCTGCTGAAGAAACCTGAAACACAAAACAGTCTTTATCTAGATCCCAGCTTAGGCCTAGACTTTTCTGCAATGGAAGGGTGTCTGTTCCCAGGCAAAGGTCTTTGAGGTCTTTAGCTCTGTCTTCTGCGGTGAAAGCTTCCATGACTTGTTTGCTGTTAGAGGCAATCTTATGTAGTCGCAGATTAGACTCTGCCAGCATTTGTTTTGCTTTGTTGAGAATGTTAACTGCTCCTTCAGGTGTGTTCGCTGAAGCAAGTCCGTCATCTACATAGAAATGTCTCATCACAAAGTGCTTGGCATCTTGACCATAACGTTCTGCACCTTTCTGGGCAGCTTTCCGCATACAATATATGGCAACAGCGGGGGAAGGGCTGTTACCAAAAACATGTACTCTCATTCTGTACTCTGTTACCTCTTTATCTATGTAGTTATCCTTGTACCACAGGAAACGCAGGTAGTCTCGATGGTCCTCTCTCACTAGAAAACAATAAAACATCTGTTGCACATCAGCTGTGAAGGCAATAGGCTCCTTCCTGAAGCGTAAGAGGACACCCAGAAGTGTGTTATTTAGGTCTGGGCCACTCAGCAGTACATCATTTAGTGAAATGCCTTCCTGTTGAGCACTGGAATCGAACACAACTCTTATTTGATCTGGCTTGTGTGGATGGTAAACGCCAAACATTGGCAGATACCAGTGTTCTTTACCTTTATCCAGTGATGGTGCTAATTCAGCATGATTATTGTCCAGCATCCTTTTGATAAATTCTGTAAAGTCTTTTTTCACTTCAGGCTTTCTTTGCAAAGTTTTGCGTAGTGTGTTTAAGCGCTTCATGGCTTGCTCTCTGTTAGTAGGTAAATAACACCTTGGTTTGCGAAAAGGTAAAGGGGCTACCCAATTGTTGTTCTTATCTTGGAAAGTCTCTTTATCCATGATGTGGAGAAAGGTTTGATCATCTATGGACATTGCTTGTTTGTCATCATCTTTTGTCTTCTGGAACACTGAGTTCCCTAAATTGTCGGTCTTCAGACCACTACTAATATTCCTATCATAACTGGAAGGAGAGCCACAGTATGGTTTTAGGGTTTCTTTAACAACAAAGCTGTTTTGGCATGGACTGAGAAGGGACGTGCGTCCATTTGTTAACACAGATGTCTTAGAAGTGTTGACACTGTCAGGCCGATGAGCTGCTCCCAAACAAACTTCTCCTACTATAACCCACCCCAAGTCAAGTCTTTGCGCATAGGGGGCATTAAATGGTCCATTAATTTGTTGGCGTACCTTATGCACCTGTAGAATGTCTCTTCCAAGAAGTAGAAGAATAGAGACGTCTGTCTGGACAGCTGGAATAAGGTGAGATATTGCATTAAGATGAGGATGATGAAGGGCCACTTCTGGTGTAGGGATCTCTGATTTATCATCTGGTATCATATCACACTCTATCAAAGTGGGAAGTGAGAGATGGATCCTCTTGTCAAGAGACTCAATAGTAAAGTCAGTAGCTCTTCTCCCTGAAGTTTCTATCACTCCTGCACATGTCTTTAGGGTGTATGGAACTGCCCTTGATGTAATGTTGAAGGCATCAAAAAAGTCTGACCTTGCCAGCGACCTGTTACTTTGTTCATCCAGAACCACATACATCTTTACTGCCTTTTCTCTTTTCCCTGTGGGGTACACTGTTGCTAGGCAGATCTTGGAACATGAGCGTGGATTTGTACTGTCACCACAGATTTCAGTGCATTTGGACATTACTGGGATAGCTGATTTATCTTTTTGCTCCCTGCCCTCATCTTTTGGGGTTTCAGTGACCTCTAATGGTTGATGCAAAGTATTGGGGTGCAGAGCTGAGATGTGTCTGTCACTGCCACATTCTGAGCAATTTGCTTGTATTTTGCAGTCTTTAGCTATATGTTTGGTGGATTCACAACACTTGAAGCATATGCCGTTTTGTCTAAGAAAGGCTAACCTTTCCTTGATAGGTTTACTTTTGAACCCTTTGCACTTGTTTAGAGGATGGGGCTTTTTATGAAGTGGGCAAAGTCTGTCAGGGCCTTCAAAGGTGTTTACCTTGTAGCTGCTTGAATCTCCTGGGTCCTCAGAGGGAACTGTTGTCTTGTGGGTGATCACTGAAGTCCTATTGTAGGATCTAGGTGGCTTTTCTGCCTTAGGCAGTTGGCTGCTGGTGATGAAGGAAAAACTGGGATCGCACCTCATCTTAGCTTGCTGCTGTACAAACCTAGAAAACACAAAGAAAGGGGGGAAGGGGACACCATGTTCTTCTTTGTATTTAGCTCCAACACTCACCCATTTCTCTTGCAGGTGGTGAGGTAGTTTCTCCACTATAGGCTTAGTACCGTTGGCAGTATCTAAATGTGCAAGTCCCCTTAAATAACCTTCTTCTTTGGCACACTGGACTTCCCAAAGAATATCACCCAGCTCTTGCAGTTTTAAATTGTCTTTGCTGTTTAGCTTAGGGAAAGACTCCAGTCTTTTCATCAGAGCACCTTCAATTGCCTCTGGTGATCCATATCTTTCTTCTAGCCTTTGCCAGGCCATATCGAGTCCTACTGAAGGGTTAACTAGGTGTATCCTGCGCATCCTTCTTGCATGCTCTGCAGACTCAGACCCAAGCCACTTTACCATCAGGTCTAGCGTCTCAGCTGCTGTTAAGTCCAAGTCTTTGACTGCATTCAGAAAAGAAGCCTTCCATGCCCAGTAATTCTCTGGGCAGTCATCAAACTTGAGGAAGCCTGTATTAACCATTTCTTTACGGATAAGATATTTAGTGACGTCTTGCATGCTCTGGTGTTTGGGTTGCTGCGGTGAGGATTCTTCTTTTATCACTCTGGTACTGCCAGCCTCATGGGTTTGTTTTCGTGCGCTCAGGAGTTCTGATGGTTTTGGTTTAAATTCAGCTGACTTTGGATTGAGAAACGGTATTGTTGAGCTGCCACTTGAAATATCTTGGACATACGCCCTAGTGCGTTCTGCAGAGGAAAGCGGTTTCTCGGGCACATCTGGGCCTTCGTGGATAGATTCCATTCCAGACCGCTCAATATCCGCATAAGCTGCTGCTTCTGCTGCTGCAGCAGCGGCTGCACACTGACGTTGAAGAATATGCAACTTTGCTTCCTGTTCAGTTTTTTCTTTTATAATGGCAGCCTCTTTCTCTGATCTTTCCTTCATAATGGCAGCCTCTTTCTCAGCAAATTCTAGCTGAACGCGAGCAGCCTCTGCTTTGGCGCGAGCCCTGGCAAAAAGGGCACTTGCTGATGAAATCTGACTGGACCTTGCTGATCTAGATGAGCGTGAGCGTACATCATCCTGCTGGACACTTGGTGCGGTCTCCCTGCCTTGATGTGTCCCGGGTAGCTGATCTTCAGCATTATACTGACTTCCTGATCTTAGACTCATTCTGTCTGTGCAGCAACTACTATCTCCAGGCTTGTTGTGCTATCACCTTTTCACTTTTCCGCTCTCAAAACACTGACTATGTGTGGTTCTAAACGGACAGCTAAACACTTGTTAGAGACTCCAGTAAACAGAAGCCCATGCTTGTATTGTCCACCAGAGGACTCCAACTTTATTTTAGTCTGTGAAACTGCAATACAATACAATAACAACATATCAGTACACATGGAATCATTAGCCTAGCATAAATGACAAATAACTAAGCAGAAAGGCACTTACAGGTGATGATGTCCCAAACCTCATGGGAGAGATAGATACATGCTGCCTGCACAGTGGAAGAATGACCTCAAGATGGTGGAAGAGCTTCCTGGAACAAAGGTCACTTCCTGTCTGTATAAACTATCTGTGTAAGTAAAGCTGATATTAACTTCTGCCACTAGATGGCAGTGGTACACTACACAACCTATCATTATAATGCAGTTAACCTAAAAAGGCAGCACACATACACTCACACCATACATATACACCATACATATGCACACATCATACATAGGCCTGCTGCTGCTGCCCCCCCACATATCATACATTACATTACATACACATCACACAGACATCATACACACATTATACATTACATACACATCACACGCAGACAGACATCATACACACATCACACATACACTCACACCATATATATACACCATACACACATCACACATTACATACACATCACACATAGACAGACATCATACACACATCACACATAGACATCATACACATATACACTCACACCATACATATACACCATACATATGCACATATCTTACATAGGCCTGCTGCTGCTGCCCCCCCCCCCACATATCATACATTACATTACATACACATCACACATTACATACACATCACACAGACAGACATCATACACACATCACACATTACATACACATCACAAACAGACATCATACACACATTATACATTACATACACATCACACACAGACAGACATCATACACACATCACACATACACTCACACCATATATATACACCATACACACATCACACATACATCACAGACAGACATCATACACACATACACTCACACCATACATATACACCATACACACATTATACATTACATACACATTACACACAGACAGACATCATACACACATCACACATACACTCACACCATACATATACACCATACACACATTATACATTACATACACATCACACACAGACAGACATCATACACACATCACACATACATCACAGACAGACATCATACACACATCACACATACACTCACACCATACATATACACCAGTGTTTCCCAACCAGGGTTCCTCCAGCTGTTGCAAAACTACAACTCCCAGCATGCCCAGGGCATGCTGGGAGTTGTAGTTTTGCAACAGCTGGAGGAACCCTGGTTGGGTAACACTGATATACACCATACATATGCACACATCATACATACACCTGCCGCTTCCCCCCCATCATACATTACATACACACATCCACTCACACCATAAATATACAACCACCCTTCCTGCCGCCGCCTGCATTCTCGGCCTCCTCACCTGATCCGGCCATGAGTGGACATCAGAGCTGTAGTCACCGCCGGTGTGAGGTGAGATTTCCGTCCTCCCCCTCCCCCCTGCTCTGTGTTTTCCCCGTGCAAACTAGCAACCTCCCCGTGGTGGATTAGGTCCTGGGGAGACAGATCAGGGGGAGGGGGAGGGATAGAGCTGTGCACGGAGCTGTCTACATCCTTTCTCTCACCCTGCTGTGTCTTCTGAGCTCCGTCCATCCTCCGGGAGGGGAGATAAGTGGACTCTATGTCAGCTGGAGGCCACCGCCCCCTCCATACACTCTGAGTGCCGGTGTGAGACTTCCATCGGCTCCTGCGCCTTACACCGACATTAAAGAAAAATAAGGGGGAAGTCTGTCTGTCCCTGCTCGCCCGATACAGGGCTAAATCTATGAACAATTCACCTGCCCGGCGCCCAAAACTACTTGTCCCGGGCGTCGGGCGATAGGATTTCCACATCCCTGATGGGTACACTATGTACCCCAGTATGCTATACAGCTGGCGTAGGTAAGTAGTGATGCTCTGCACCCTGTATACGCTATATATCACTCCTCACCTCCTTACACTCTGGACTGGGCCCTCTGCATCTGACCCATGGAGTGGTACCTGAAGGCAGTAAAAAAAATTGCCACAGGATCCAAAAATGATTGTTACCACACACCAGCAAAAACGCAAGAAAAAGAACACAAGAAAAATTGAAAAAATGCAGGAAAAAGCTGTGACCGTTCTTCTGGCGTTTTTGCTGGTGACCAAAAATCTCAATGGAATCCAAGCCTCAAAGCAATAGAACAAAATCCCTATGTCCACTTTTACTGTGAGGTGCAGCTCAGGTGTACTCTGTGTGGAGATTTAGAACTTTGCACAAAATTTATCATGTGCCTTGCAATTGCACCAAATTTAGACCAACCAAAACAATCTACAAAAAACATGTACCTACAACAATGATAAATTTCCCCCAATGTATATGTGTGTGATTGTGTCTATGTAGCAGAGCCGAGTGTGTGATTGTGTATATGTAGTAGAGCTGAGTGTGTGATTTTGTAAATGCAGCAGAGCTGAGTGAGTGATCAGGTGTATGTAGCCAAGTTGAGTGTGTGCGTGGTCATGCTTATACATAATCACACATTCAGCTCTGCTCCATACACATGTCGCACACATGTTCTCCTCACATTTTCAAAGATTTCTTGTGCTGCTTTGAAAATATGTGAAAATTCATTTTTGCACCCCCAATTTTTTTTTTGCAGCCACATTGGATTTTTTTTTTGCGCCAAATTTTACATCACAGAAAATTCTGGCGGAAACATCTCACAAAATATTCCATGGTTACTAGTGCCCAGTGATAACTGTATAAATAAAACATTTCTGAGCTTAAATGTGAGTGCAGGTGCAGTGACCAATAAAAAAAAATTAAATAAATAAATAATTATATATATATATTATTTTTTTTTTTTTAATGCCATTTTCAATAATATTTTTTTTTTTTTTTTTTTTTTTTATAATTACTTAAATAACATCTTTTCCCACAAAAACAAAGAAAAAAAACCCCAAAAACAGTAAAACTGCAACACAATTTCTGTGATTTCCGGTATGAAATTTTTTATGTAAACTGGACTCTCACCCCTTTGAAAATATCATAGTTATATAGTTAGTACGGTCGAAAAAAGACATATGTCCATCAAGTTCAACCAGGGAATTGAAGGGTAGGGGTGTGGCGCGATATTGGGGAAGGGATGGGATTTTATATTTCTTCATAAGCATTAATGTTATTTTGTTCCAGGAATGTATCTAATCCTGTTTTAAAGCTGTTAATTTTTCCTGCTGTGACCAGTTCCTGAGGTAGACTGTTCCATAAGTTCACAGTTCTTATGGTAAAGAAGGCGTGTCGCCCCTTGAGACTAAACCTTTTCTTCTCCAGACGGAGGGAGTGCCCCCTCGTCCTTTGGGGGGGGGGGGGTTTTAACCTGGAACAGTTTTTCTCCATATTTTTTGTATGGGCCATTAATATACTTATATACGTTTATCATATCCCCCCTTAAACATCTCTTCTCAAGACTAAACAATTGTAACTCCTTTAATCGCTCCTCATAGCTAAGATGTTCCATGCCCCATATTAGTTTAGTCGCGCGTCTCTGCACCCTTTCCAGCTCCACAGTGTCCCTTTTATGGACAGGTGACCGAAACTGAACAGCATATTCCAGGTGAGGCCGTACCAATGCTTTATAAAGGGGGAGTATTATGTCCCTGTCCCTTGAGTCCATGCCTCTTTTGATACATGACAATATCCTGCTGGCTTTGGAAGCAGCAGCCTGACATTGCATGCTATTCTGTAGTCTGTGATCTACAAGTACACCCAGATCCTTCTCTACCAGTGACTCTGACAGTTTAATCCCCCCTAAGACATACGACGCATGCAGGTTATTAGTACCCAGATGCATAACTTTACATTTATCCACATTGAACCTCATTTGCCAAGTGGAGGCCCAGACACATAGTCTATCCAAGTCATCTTGTAACTTATGCACATCCTCTATAGACTGTACTGTGCTACAAAGCTTTGTGTCATCTGCAAAGATAGAAACAGAGCTGTTAATACCATCCTCTATATCATTGATAAATAAATTAAACAACAGCGGTCCCAGTACAGAACCTTGGGGTACACCACTAATTACCGGGGACCAATCAGAGTACGAATCATTGACCACCACTCTCTGGGTACGATCCATGAGCCAGTGTTCAATCCAGTTACAAACTAAAATTTCCAAACCCAAAGACCTTAACTTACCTGTCAGACGTCTGTGAGGGACAGTATCAAACGCTTTAGCAAAATCCAGAAACACTATATCCACAGCCATTCCTCTGTCAAGGCTTCTACTCACCTCTTCATAAAAGCAAATTAGATTGGTTTGACAACTTCTATCCTTAGGAAACCCATGCTGGCTATCACTTATAATACAATTATCCCCTATGTATTCCTGTATGTAATCCCGTATAAATCCTTCAAACAATTTACCCACAATGCACGTTAGACTTACCGGTCTATAGTTTCCTGGAGAAGACCTAGTGCCCATCATGTAAAGCAGAAAATATACGTGGACACGCCCACTTTTACAAAACTGACGTGAACGGTGTAAACCGCGGCACAAAGCTCTTTGAAATGTGTTCAATATTTTTGCGCCAAAATTTTGGCGCAAAATTGATTTTTTTGTGCCGCAAAATTCTTTGAGAATCTACCCTCTGTGTACTTTATAAATATTTATAATTCTACTATTGTGCAGAGTTTTGTTCGGCGCACACTGCTGCTCCAGCACTTCTAGCTATGTGAGCAGTGCCGTGGAGGTAGAGAAGGCGTGCACGGTAGAGCCAGGGGGGGAGGGGGTTATATATTTGCGCAAAATTTATCAAACGACGTGCACAACTTTTGTAAATTGTGTAAAGGGGCAGATCTGTGTCTACAACAGACCCTAATGAGAAATCTCCCCCAATGATTCTATAAACTGGCGGTCGATAATGAGTATATAGTTTATATACATTTTTTGTGTAGAGTTTTTTTTTTTTTAATATAATTTTTTATAGGAAAGAAATAAAAGACATTTTTGAAAAGGTTTCCAATCTCAGTTTTCGTTACTCAATAAAAAAGATTTACACCATTTTCTGAACAATATAATTTCAGTAGTATGTACCGTATATAAAGTATACAAAAAATAAGGTTGCAGCAGCAGCTCTCTTTGTCAAAAAAATCGAGGCTCTTAGCGCACTTTTTGATCAAAACGTGTCCCCATCCACCACACGGAGGTGGCCTCTTGTCGGATGAGACCCTAACATGCCTAATCCACTCACCTCTGCTGGGCATATCGCCTCTGACATGCAGGATCCTTTTATATTATGCATGTTTTGTGTATATCTATGTATCTATCTATAATACGGTATACACTTCTACAAATATATTTTTTTACAAAAATATTTTTCTCATTTTTGTTTATGTTGCATGCGCTATTTACTGTATTTGTTTTACCATTATGCATGTTATCACATCCTTGTCATTTTTTTATGCTTTCATATGCCCCTGGATTATTATAATAATCATTATTGCTATTATCTCAAATGTATATGCATTATTTATAGCCATGTTATTGCCTTCACAGTCAGTTCTCCCACTATATATTTTCATTCTTTGTATTATTTAGCCCTGGGTCCGATGTTCAACTTATTTTGTATATCCCTCCATTAGCAGCGATCTGTCTTTCCCCCTAGAATTTTTTTGTGCACGCATGCGCAGTATGAGTGACTGTGGCCATGTTTTCGTTGCCGAACCCACTCTATAATGTGAATGCGCGTTGCGTGCTCCATCACACGAGTGCCGCGGTGTCCAACGTCACTTCCGACCCAGCGGCTTACTATTTGGACAGGTGTGTTATTCCTTTTCTATTGGGTCACTATTATATAAATTCCGAACCTGTAGCCATTATTTGCAGCCAAATGTTTTAACATATATTGATATATATTTATTTTATTTAGTCTATTATGTACATTTTTAGAATCATGTTCTTTTATTAATAAAAAAAATATACATTTTCATACATCGATTTGTACTTTATTTGGTGTCGGGGTTACGCTTTTGGCGTTTGTAGGTATATATGCAGAAGGAATAAGTTGCAATATATAGGGGAAAAAAAGAAACATGGTGGTTGGGGTGCTGGTGACTACTCCCAATGAAGCAGAGCTGTAGTGTTCTGATCAATTCGGGAGCTGTGTATTCTTCCCCCACCATCACTTTCCTCCTCCTCCTATTCTCAAAAATGAGGAATCCTCCTGCCAGACTACCCAAATCTGTAGATAACGTTGGACTTTTTGTCAGAATTTTATTAATATTTGTATTTATATTTGTATATTATATTATATTTGTTTGTCTATGTTATAAAGTAATGTTCGTTCCCACCCAAATACCCAGTCCTCCGTATAAAGTCACCGCCCCCCCCCCCCCAAAAAAAAAACACCCTATACCCCGAGTTTTCTATACCTTTATTTAATAATAAAAAGCTTATTTCACCCTATAAAACAAATGGATGTAAATGTCCATGTTTACACCTGTCCTCAGAGCAGTGACATTCCGTATGACATCACACATGTGACTTCACAAATGGTGATAGCTGGAAAAAGAGGTGCAGAGCCCCAGAGGCCTTACTCTGAGGACTGCAATCTAGCGAGCACTAGTGTTTCTATATTGTTTCCTTGCGCTTTTTATTTTATTTTATCATGATTCGAGGGGACCACATCAGCAGGGATGAGGTCAATTTGGCCTGTAGCATGTGCTGGACAGTTACCATCCTCCTGGGTTCCCTCTTCACCACCGGCCCGAGTTTCTGGTTTGAAATCACCAGCAACCAACCGAGCCGGAATATCACCTCCAGCCACCTGCAAGGGCAGAACGATACCATCAGAGATCTGCCCAGCTTGAATACTACCAGCAGCGACATGAAGTGTCCCATCTGGACGAGGACCAGGATCAGAAAGATCACCCCTGTCCTGGTGAGTAATCAAACCTCTGCCAGCAGCGACATGAAGTGTCCCATCTGGACCAGGACCAGGATCAGAAAGATCACCCCTGTCCTGGGGAGTAATGACACCACTGCCAGCAACGACGCGATCAACTGGGATTCCATTACCAACAACCTGCAGAGCGGGCGGCCATCATCAAAAACTATCTTGGCTGGATCAGCACTTATGGTGACATGATCATCTGCCTGCTATGCTATATTCCCATCGATAACAACCTGCTGGACCTGTTCATAGATGCTGTTGACGACCTGATCTCGTTTGCTACTATCATCAGTGACCTGCTGTCCTGGATAGACACCACCACTGACTTGATCTTCTGGATCCCCACCATCACCAGCAGCTCCCTGCTTGCCTGGATGAACCCAGTCAATGAGTTTGTGACCTGGATTACCACCAACAGCACTATAGAGCTTCTTTACGTGATCTGTAACCCCACCGCCATCAGCTGGATCGGCTTCTTCAGTGACAGGCTCACCTGGATCGCCATCACACTCCAGCTTCTGACGTGGGTTATGCCAAGGGGGATAGTGACCAGCATCACCGGACCGATGGACTATATTAACTCGGTCAGACAGTTCCTGGGACGGGTCACCGTTGCCATCCTAATTGTCAATATCCCCGAGATTAAAGGTGTCATTACCATCATCGCCAGTATACTATGGGTATTCACCACCAACCTGTATGTATGAACACTGGAAAAGATGAATAAACATTTTTATTAGACAAATATTCCAATAGTTGTAATTATTGTTATAATAGACAAAGTAGGGAATTTATTATAAATCAGTGTTTTATATGTCAGTGAGAAACAAAAATATCTCGGAGTAAGGTGCCCCAAATGTATGAAGAGCCGCAGTTGAATATGGTTTCACATAACTACAACTCCCAGCATGCTCAGACAGCCAATAGCACTGCTCAGCCTCTGATTGGTGGAGCACTTTGTCGTACGGTAATAACTCAACTAACCCCTTCCCACAGAATGCCTTATATAAACGGCCGATTGGGCAGGTCCTTCGCGCATTCCGCCGTTTATAAAAGGCATTCAGTTAACCCGGCGATGCGCGGCATCGCATGGGTTAGCTGGCAGAAGTCCCGCTGTTACCAGCAGGAGACAACTTCTGCAAGCCTCCCCCAGGACCATCTGTGGATGGAACTAGTCAGCAATCCCTGTGATTGGTCCCTGTGGACCAATCACAGTGTGTCAGCTGACTGGGGGGTGGGTGTCTCAGCTGACTGGGGGGGGGTTTAAAGTTCATTTCCCTCAGTCTGCCCGTTCCTAGAAGTCGGGCAGAGCGGGGGATGATGAGTGCTGTGGGGGGGGGGGGGTGATGGGGTGGCCCACGGCACATACCTGGGACCGGCGGCAGGCACAAGTGGAGGAGGCAGCTGTGGCATCAGATGCAGCAGTGAAGATCGCTGTAATGTGATCTTCACTGTTGCTTCTAGGAGTTTTAAAACTACAACTCACAGCATGCCCAGCCTTTGGCTGTCTGGGCATGCTGGGAGTTGTAGTTTTGCAACATCTGGAGGGCCACAGTTTGGAGACCACTGTGCACTGGTCTCCAATCTGTGCTCTTCCAGATGTTACAGAACTACAACTTTCAGCATGCCTAGACTGTCTGGGCATGCTTGGAGTTGTAGTTTTGCAACAACTGGAGGCACACTAGTTGGGAAGCATTGTCTGTTTCCTAACTCAGTGTTTCCCAACCTGTTTGCCTCCAGCTGTTGCAAAACTATAACTCCCAGCATGCACTGACAGACCATGCATGCTGGGAGTTGTAGTTTAGCAACAGCTGGAGACACATGGGTTGCGAAACACTGAGTTAAGTAACAAACTGTGTTTTGCAACCAGTGTGCCTCCAGCTGTTGCATAACTACAACCCCCAGCATGATCGGACAGCCAAAGGGCATGCTGGGAGTTGTAGTTTTGCCCGTCCCCCATGTGAATGTACATTCACATGGGCAGGTGTTTACAGCAAGTTTCCTTGCTGTAAACCCCTGCCCTTGTTACATAAACCCCTGCCCTTATTATGTACCTTGAGGGGTGTAGTTTCCAAAATAGTATGCCATGTGGGGGCTTTTCAGCTGTTCTGGCACCATAGGGGCTTCCTAAATGTGACATGCCCCCCAAAAATCCTTTCAGAAAAACTCACTCTGCAAAAACCCATTGTCGCTCCTTCCCTTCTGAGCCCTCTACTGCGCCCTCCGAACACTTGACATACACATATGAGGTATTTCCTTACTCGAGAGAAATTGGGTTACACATTTGGGGGGATTTCTCTCCTTTTACCCCTTGTTAAAATTCAAACACTGGGTCTACAAGAACAGGTTAGTGTAAAAAATTGAGATTTTGAATTTTCTCCTTCACTTTGCTGCTATTCCTGTGAAACACCTAAAGGGTAAACAAACATTCTGAATGTCATTTTGAATACTTAGAGGGGTGCAGTTTTTATAATGGGGTCATTTGTGGGGTATTTCTAATATGAAGACCCTTCATATCCACTTCAAAACTGACATGGTCTGTGAAAAATTCCGATTTTGAAAATTTTGTGAAAAACTGGAAAATTGATGCTGAACTCTGAAGCCCTCTCATGTCTTCCAAAGTAAAAACATGTCAACTTTATGATGAAAACATATTATATTGTATATAATATAATAATATAAAGATATCTCCCGTATGATGCAAACATAAAGTAGACATATTGTATATGTGAATCAATATATCATTTATTTGAGATGCCTATTTTCCTTACAAGCAGAGAGCTTCAAAGCTAGAAAAATGCAAACTTTTCAAATTTTTCATAAAATTTTAGAATTTTTCACAAAGAAATGATGCAAGAATCGACAAAAATTTACAACTAGGATAAAGTTGAATTTGTCACGAAAAAACAATCTCTGAATCAAATTCATAAGTACAAGCATCCCAGAGTAATTAATGCTTAACCTCTTAAGGACTCAGGGCGTAGCCCGGTGTGAAAAACGGGGTCACACCGTGTCGGTCCCGGCTGCTAATCATAGCCGGGACCCTGGGCTAACAGCGCGCAGCATCGATCGTTGTGCCACACGCTGTTAACTCTTCAGACGCGGTGATCAAAATTGAAGCCGCGTCTGAAAATGAAAGTAAACGCTTCCCGGCAGCACACTAGGGCTGATCGGGACATCGCGATAAAATTGCTATGTTCCGATCAGCTGGGACGCAGGCGGAGATCTCCTTACCTCTCTCCGCGGCGTCCGATCGTCGATTGATTGCTCCAAGCCTGAGCTACAGGCTTGAGCAATCGAGCCCCTATCTGACTGATCCGTGCAAAGCTATGGCTTTGCAGGGATCTGCATAGGAGATCAGTGTGTGCATTGTTATAGGTCCCTATGGGAGCTATAACACTGTAAAAAAAAGTGAAAAAAAGAAGTTAACAAAGGTCATTTAAAAGGGGTACTCTGGTGAAAACCTTTTTTCTTTTAAATCAACTGGTGGCAGAAAGTTAAACATATTTGTAAATTACTTCTATTAAAAAAATCTTAATCCTTCCAGTACTTATTAGCTGCTGAATGCTACAGAGGAAATTCCTTTTTTTTGGAACACTGATGACATCATGAAGACAGTGCTCTCTGCTGACATCTGTGTCCGTTTTAGCAACCATGCTGCCTTGCAGTGCTGGAGACTTGGATTCAAATCCCACTAAGGACAACAATAAATAAAGTGTTATTATTATTATAATAACGTCAGCAGAGAGAACTGTGCTCGTGATGTCATCAGGAAGTACAGGAAGGATTAAAAAAAATTTAAAAGTAGTAATTTACAAATATGTTTAACTTTCTGCCACCAGTTGATTTAAAAGAAAAAAGGTTTTCACCAGAGTACCCCTTTAACTCCTTCCCTAATAAAAGTTTGACCCCTTTTCCCATAAAAAAAAAAACGAAATAAACATATGTGGTATCGCTGCGTGCGAAAATGTCCGAACTATAAAAATATATTGTTAATTAAATCGCTCGGTCAATGGCTTACACGCAAAAAATATTCCAAAGTCCAAAATAGTGTATTTTTGGTCACTTCTTATATCATGAAAAAATGAATAAAAAGCGATCAAAAAGTCCGATCAATACAAACATGGTACCGATAAAAACTTCAGAACACGGCGCAAAAAATGAGTCCTCATACCGGCCTGTATGCAGAAAACTAAAAAAGTTATAGGGGTTAGAAGATGAGAATTTTTAACATATAAATTTTCCTGCATGATGTAGTTATGATTTTTTTCCGAAGTAATACAATATCCAACCTATATAAGTAGGGTATCATTTTAACCGTATGGACCTACAGAATAAAAATGATGTGTTATTTTTACCAAAAATGTCACTGCATAGTAGAATTGGTGGCACAAAAAATTGAATAGGTGCAAAATTGAAAGTGTTATGATTTTTAGAAGGTGATGAGGAAAAAATGAAAATGCAAAAACGGAAAAATGCTGAGTCCTTAAGGGGTTAAAGTGACAGTGGTCAGATCTGCAAAAAATGCTCTGGTCCTTAACCCCTTCAGGACGGAGCCCATTTTGGCCTTAAGGACCAGAGCATTTTTTGCACATCTGACCACTGTCACTTTAAACATTAATAACTCTGGAATGCTTTTAGTTATCATTCTGATTCCGAGATTGTTTTTTCGTGACATATTCTACTTTAACATAGTGGTAAATTTTTGTCGATACTTGCATCCTTTCTTGGTGAAAAATCCGTAAATTTGATGAAAAATTTGAAAATTTTGCATTTTTCTAACTTTGAAGCTCTCTGCTTGTAAGGAAAATGGATATTACGAATACATTTTTTTTTGGTTCACATATACAATATGTCTACTTTATGTTTGCATCATAAAATTGACGTGTTTTTACTTTTGGAAGACACCAGAGGGCTTCAACGGTCAGCAGCAATTTTCCGATTTTTCACAAAATTTTCAAACTCAGTATTTTTGAGGGACCAGTTCAGGTTTGAAGTGGATTTGAAGGGTCTTCATATTAGAAATACCCCATAAATGACCCCATTATAAAAACTACACCCCCCAAAGTATTCAAAATGACATTCAGTCAGCGTTTTAACCCTTTAGGTGTTTCACACGAATAGCAGCAAAGTGAAGGAGAAAATTCACAATCTTCATTTTTTACACTCACATGTTCTTGTAGACCCAATTTTTTAATTTTTACAAGGGGTAAAAGGACAAAATTTTTACTTGTATTTGTAGCCCAATTTCTCTCGAGTAAGCACATACCTCATATGTCTAAGTGTTCGGCGGGCGCAGTAGAGGGCTCAGAAGGGAAGGAGCGACAAGGGGATTTTGGAGAGTACGTTTTTCTGAAATGGTTTTTGGGGGGCATGTTACCTTTAGGAAGCCCTTATGGTGCCAGAACAGCAAAAAAAAAACACATGGCATACCATTTTGGAAACTAGACCCCTCGGGGAATGTAACATGGGATAAAGTGAACCTTAATACCCCACAGGTGTTTCACGACTTTTGCAAATGTAAAAAAAAAATAAAAATTTTTACCTAAAATGCTTGTTTTCCCCAAAAATTTTTATTTTTAAAAAGGGTAATAGCAGAAAATACCCCTAAAAGTTTGAAGCCCAATTTCTCCCGATTCAGAAAACACCCCATATGGGGGTGAAAAGTGCTCTGCTGGCGCACTACAGGTCTCGGAAGAGAAGGAGTCACATTTGGCTTTTTGAACGCAAATTTTTCTCTGTGGGCATGCCGCATTTAGGAAGCCCCTATGGTGCCAGGACAGCAAAAAAAAAAACACATGGCATACCATTTTGGAAACTAGACCCCTCGGGGAACATAACAAGGGGTTAAGTGAACCTTTATACCCCACAGGTGTTTCACAACTTTTGCATATGTAAAAAAAAAATTTTTTTTTTACCTAAAATGCTTGTTTTCCCAAAAATGTTACATTTTTAAAAAGGGTAAAAGCAGAAAATACCCCCCAAAATTTGTAACACAATTTCTCCCGAGTACGGCGATACCCCATATGTGACCCTAAACTGTTGCCTTGAAATACGACAGGCCTCCAAAGTGAGAGCGCCATGCGCATTTGAGGCCTAAATTAGGGATTGCATAGGGGTGGACATAGGGGTATTCTACGCCAGTGATTCCCAAACAGGGTGCCTCCAGCTGTTGCAAAACTCCCAGCATGCCTGGACAGTCAACGGCTGTCCGACAATACTGGTAGTTGTTTTGCAACAGCTGGAGGCTCCGTTCTGGAAACAGTGGCGTACCAGACGTTTTTCATTTTTATTGGGGAGGGGGGATGTGTAGGGGTATGTGTATATGTAGTGTTTTTTACTTTTTATTTTATTTTTTGTGTTAGTGTAGTGTAGTGTTTTTAGGGTACAGTCGCACGGGCGGGGGTTCACAGTAGTTTCTCGCTGGCAATTTGAGCTGCAGCAGAAAGTTTGCGGCAGCTCAAATTTGCAGCCAGATACTTACTGTAATCCTCCGCCCATGTGAGTGTACCCTGTACGTTCACATTGGGGAGACATCCAGCTGTTGCATAACTACAACTCCCAGCATGCCCGTTGGCTGTTGGTGACTGCTGAGAGTTGCAGTTTTGCAACAACTGTAGGCACACTGGTTATGTATCACTGAGTTTGTGACCTAACTCAGTGTTTCACAACCAGTGTGCCTCCAGCTGTTGCAAAACTACAACTCCCAGCATGTACGGTGCATGGTGTACGGTGACTGCTGAGAGTTGTAGTTTGCAACAGCTGGAGGCACACCGGTCGTGAAACACTGAGTTAGGTAAAAAAAAACTCTGAGTTTCCCAACCAGTGTGCCTTCAGCTGTTGCAAAACTACAACTCTCAGCAGTCACCGACAGCCAACGGGCATGCTGGGAGTTGTAGTTATGCAACCAGCAGATGCACCACTACAACTCCCAGCATGCACTTTAGCTGTTTGTGCAAGCTGGGAGTTGTAGTTATACAACAGCTGAAGGTACACTTTTCCATAGAAAGAATGTGCCTCCAGCTGTTGCAAAACCATAAGTCCCAGCATGCCCATAAGGGAATGCTGGGAGTTGTGGTGGTCTGCCTCCTGCTGTTGCATAACTACAGCTCCCAGCATGCCCTTTTTGCAGGCTGGGAGCTGTTGCTAAGCAACAGCAGGAGGCTGTCACTCACCTCCAACGATCCAGACGCTGCAGGTCAGTCCCGCCGCCGCCGCTGCTCCTGGGGCCACGATCCCAACATTAACGCCGGGGATCGGGGTCCCCAGCACCCGGGGTGCCCGTCCCGCACCCGCTCACGTCCTCCAGAAGAGGGGCGGAGCGGGTGCGGGAGTGACACCCGCAGCAGGCGCCCTGATTGGTCGGCCGGTAATCCGGCCGACGAATCAGGGCGATCGTGAGGTGGCACCAGTGCCACCTCACCCCTGCAGGCTCTGGCTGTTCGGGGCCGTCAGAGACGGCCCCGAACAGCCAGTAATTCCGGGTCATCGGGTCACTGGAGACCCGATTGACCCGGAATCGCCGCAGATCGCTGGACTGAATTGTCCAGCGATCTGCGGCGATCGCCGACATGGGGGGGCATAATGACCCCCCTGGGCGATATGCCGGGATGCCTGCTGAACGATTTCAGCAGGCATCCGTCTCCGGTCCCCAACCGGCTAGCGGTGGGGGCCGGAATTCCCACGGGCGTATGGATACGCCCTCGGTCCTTAAGGACTCGGGATGCAGGGCGTATCCATATGCCCTATGTCCTGAAGAGGTTAAGGCCAAAATCACCTCGGTCCTTAAGGGGTTAAAATTATGAAATATGGTCATAAAAATATTAATTATGAAAAATTATGAAAATGTATCATTAGGCAGGTAGTACCCCCAAATTAGACCCCCCCATTAGACAGGTAGTAGCCCCAAATTACACCCCCCCAGTAGACAGGTAGTACCCCCAAATTAGACCCCTCCCCCAGTAGACAGGTAGTACCCTCAGATTAGACCCCCCCCAGTAGACAGGTAGTACCCCCAGATTAACACCTCCCCCTCCCGCAGTAGGCAGGTAGTACCACCAGATTAACCCACAAGTAGGCAGGTAGTCCCCCCAGATGAACTCCCCAGTGGGCAGTTTGTACCCCCAGATTAGACCCCCCCCCCAGTAGGTAGGTAGAACCCCCTGATTAGACAACCCCCACCCCCGGCTGGTACCTTTTTAGTTGCCGGGGATTCAGGGCAGCACCTTCCCCTAGATAAGAGCAAGCACAGCTACACGCGTAATGATGCTCGGTCACGTCACACTCTCAGAATACCTAGGGCCGGCGTCAGAACGTAGGCCCTTGAGTTCTGGGAGCGTGACGTGACCGAGCGTCATTACGCGCGTAGCGGTGCTTGCTCTTATCCAGCCTGGCCCACAGGGTAAGCGGCTGAAATGGGATATTTCCTGGTTGACAAATAGGCCAGTCCGGCCCGTGTTACTGTACAGGGCAGGAGGACGGCCCAGCCTGTGGCCCTGACAGGTATTATAAAGATATGCAGGTTCATGAACTATTTCTCCCGTGTCTATCTTCCGTCACAAAATAACGGCCGTTATTAATAACGGGCTATAACGGGTTAAAATGGCTATTAGAAAAACCCCATAGACTATGAAGGGATTTTCTAACGACAGTATAGGATTTTGTAACTGACGTTTTCAGCTGATTTTCAGACGGAACTTCGAACGGATGTTTAAAAACTGAGAATTTTGTAGGGTGGAAGAAGCCTCACAAACACAATGATATATATAAATGAATATCAATTAGATATCATTAGTAAGAAAGCATTACAAGCTTATTAGTTAATTGACTATAGTAGAACAATACAATTGAGTAGGAAGTAACTTGTTACAACATAAGCTACTTTGGTTCGGATATCGTATACAGACTATCTAGAGCAGTGATTTCCAACTGGGGTGCCGCGGGATTTTGACGGCAAATATTTTATTTTTTTATTCACCAGCCTGGCCTGCGCGTCTGAAATTTATGGCGCCGCAGGGGGGAAGGGAAGTATGTGTGCGCTTTGCTGTGCGTGCACACATATCGCAACCCCCTGCGGCCCAGTGAGTGAGTGCACTGGCGGTGCTCTGCCGGATTACCTTGCCGGTGTAGTGCCCCGTGCCCCAGCATCCCCCTCCCCCCCCCAGCGGCCCAGTGAGTGAGTGCACTGGCGGTGCTCTGCCGGATTACCGTGCCGGTGTAATGACCCGTGCCCCAGCGTCCACCCCCCTCCCACCCCCAGCGTCCCAGTGAGTGAGTGCACTGGCGGTGCTCTGCCGGATTACCGTGCCGGTGTAGTGACCCGTGCCCCAGCATCCCCCTCCCCCCCAGCGGCCCAGTGAGTGAGTGCACTGGCGGTGCTCTGCCGGATTACCGTGCCGGTGTAATGACCCGTGCCCCAGCGTCCCCCTCCCCCCCCCCCCAGCGTCCCAGTGAGTGAGTGCCCTGTCGGAGCCCTGAGTCGCTGCCCTGCCGGAGAGGGGAGGAAGGTGGAAGCTGCGCCTGATTACTGTGCCAGTGTAGTGAAGAAAAATGGCAAAAGGTACTGTACCCTTTCGTACCCTCTGTTACCCCTTCTTAACCCCGTCCACCCCCCCCTCACCCCTGTCATCCATGTCCACCCCCTGTCTATCCCTGTCACCCATGTCAACCCCTCCCTGTCCACCCCCCTGTAACACATGTCCACCCCCTATTCACCCCTCTATCCCTTTGTCACCCCTCTTTTATCCCCCTTGTCATCCTTGTCCTCCCCCGTTATCCCTGTTCACCCCCATATCTCCCGTGTCCACCATCCTGTCATCCATGTCCACCTTGGCCACCTCTGTCCATTCCTCTGCAACACATGTCCCCCCCCCCATCCACCCCTCTGACCACCCCCCAGTCTACATCTGTCACCATTGTCCCTCCACCCTAATCACCCCTCTGTCCCTCCTGTCATCCATGTCCACCTTGGCCATCCCCCCTCTGTCACCGATGTACACTCCTCTACCCCCCCATTCCATAGACTTGCATACGGGGGGCGGGGGGGTGACATCACACGGAGGCGGGGGGGGGGGGGGGTGGTCTTCATACTCTGGCCCGTGGTCGCCACCCGGCTGTTTGTGAGCTGGCACCGCTGTGTGCAGCTCAAACAGGTGGGTGGCGAATACAAGATTGCGGGGGTCCCCAGCGGCGGGACCCCCATGGGGAGACATCATATCCCCTATCCTTTGGATAGGGTATAAGATGTCTCAGGGCCGGAGTACACCTTTAAGATGTTAGCCGAGCTTTCTTACAATCTTACTGAGGAACCTTCTGACAATATTTTACCATTTCTTCTCACACTGTATGGTCACTGCAATTCTCTGTAAAGACGAGGTTACTCATTCCATTAACCCCTTAAGGACCCGGGCTTTTTCCGTTTTTTCATTTTCAATTTTTCCTCCTTAACTTAAAAAAATCATAACTCTAAAATTTTTACCTAAAATTCTATATGATGGCTTATTTTTTGCGTCACTAATTCTTCTTTGTAATGACATTAGTCATTTTACCCAAACATCTACGTTGAAACGGGAAAAAAAATCAATGTGCGACAAAATTGATGAAAAAAACCTCTATTTTGTACGTTTTGGGGGCTTCCGTTTTTACGCAGTACATTTTTTGGCAAAAATTACACCTTATCTTTATTCTGTAGGTCCATACGGTTAAAATGATACCCTACTTGTATAGGTTTGATTTTGTATCACTTCAGAAAAAAATCCTGACTACATGCAGGAACATTTATACGTTTAAAATGGTCATCTTCTGACCCCTATAACTTTTTTATTTTTCTGTGTTCAGGGTGCTATGAGAGCTATTTTTTTTGCGCCGTGATCTGAAGTTTTTAGCTGTATCATTTTTGTTCTGATCAGACTTATTGATCACTTTTTATTCACTTTTTTGTGGTATAAAAAGTGATCAAAAATGCGCTATTTTGGACTTTGGAATTTTTTTGCGCATACGCCATTGAATGTGCGGTTTAAAAAGCAGTATATTTTTATAATTCGGACATTTCCGCACGCGATGATACCACATATGTTTATTTTTATTTACACTGTTTTTTTTATTCTTGGAAATGCCGGGTGATTCAAACTTTTATTAGGGGAAGGGATAATTGAAAGGGTTAATGATTTTTTTTTTTTTTACACTTTTCTTATGCAATATTATAGCTCCTACAGGGCGGGCTATAACATTGCATTAACTGATCTTTACCACTGATTGATGCATCTCCATAGGAATGGATCAATCAGTGTTTTCGGCGATTGGATGCTCAAGCCTGGATCTCAGGCTTGAAGCATTCATTCGGCGATCGGACAGCACAGGAGAAGGTAAGAAGACCTCCTCCTGTGCTACAGCTGTTCGGGATGCCGACATTATACCGCGATGATCCCGAACAGCTCCCTGAGCTAGCCGGGCACTTTTACTTTCGTTTTTAGCTGCGCGGCTCAGCTTTGAGTGGCTAAAGGGTTAATAGCGCGCGCCACTGCGCTGTTAGAGGCGGGTTCCGACTTCACTATGACGCCGGGCCCGCCGCGATATGATGCGGGGTCCTTAAGAGGTTAAAGTGGTACTCCAGTGGAAAACTAGATTTTTTTTTTAAATCAACTGGTGCCAGAAAGTTTAACAGATTTGTAAATTACTTCCATTTAAAAATCTTAATCCTTCCAGTACTTATAAACTGCTGTATGCTCTAGAGGTATCTCTTTTCTTTTAGAATTTCCTTTCTGTCTGACCACAGTGCTCTCTGCTGACACATCTGTCCATGTCAGGAACTGTCCAGAGCAGGATAGGTTTGCTATTGGAATATGCTTCTGCTCCAGACAGTTCCTGACATGGACAGAGGTGTCAGCAGAGAGCACTGTGGTCAGACAGAAAGGAAATTCTAAAAGAAAAGAACTTCCTCTGTAGTATTTTAGGCCCTGTCAGATTGAGACCTCCAGTGTCCTGGGGGCTCCCCTGCAGGGACTCAACCATTTCTAATCTGTATTTGCACTGTTATAATTTAGCAATCCGTTATTAGGTGTCTGTAGCTTTAAGTATGTTGCCTAGCAACCTCAGGCTTAGTCAGGGTATGTGAGAGTGGAGGACTGAGGGCTAGACTGAACATTTGTGTAAGGTGTGTGACGATCCGTCTTGGGGATTAGCTCTGGGATCGTCCTGGACTACGCCACAGGATGCGTTTCTTCTCAATAAACCAGCAAACAAACGCTTATAATGCAAATCTGGCACCTTGCCAGTTTTATTAGACGGGTTGCAGGGAAAGAAATAAACAAAAAGCAGGAACAATACAAAATCCTAGACCGTCTGGTCACTGACTAAACAGATCAGCTTGTCCTGACTAACAACCGCTGAGCTTCCCTCAGCCGGTTAAACATATGTCCCCTGCAACCTTCTACTCACAATGTCACTCTCTTTGAGCCCCTCATAGCTCGGGCTGTGTACTCCTCAGCAGGCTCTGTCTCTTCCCTACAGCCCACATGCTGTCTCCTAGGAAGAGCCCACATTAGACTGAGTCTCCATCTCATATACACACCTCCCTTCCCTCCTGCCTCATTACTTAAGAAGCAGGTGAGAGCTTCTGCAGGGCGAGCCAAGGAAATACACCCTTTCCTTGCCACACTGCCACAGGTGTTATATTATGTTATTACTTGTATGTAACTTTATTGTAAATCCTAAAGGGGATACAGACAACTCTATGATCCACAGCTGCCTGGCCAATGGGCTTTAGTTCAGCCTTCCCTTATAAAGGGTGGCATTTCCTGTGAGAGGAATAGAGGAGGAGTAAAGCAATTCATTCAGTTCAGAGCACAGAGTGGAGTTCAGAGTGAAGAATCCGCAGAGGAGTGAGAGCAAAGATGAGAGAGAGAGATAAGAAAAGCATGAAGTAACCCCAACTAATATTAAGCCTTTACTTCAGCTTTGATCAGAGAATTCCTAAAGGACAATTCTTTATCTTTCGGCGAAAAGCCACAAATCTACCGACACTTCAGTAAGTGACTTTAATCTCAAGCCTAATATAGCTAAAACTCCTAGTCCGGCCGTAAGAGCCAAGCATATATGCAATATCAAGTCCAGGCACTGCAAGCTGTGTGGTCCTCTAGAGACTGTCTGTTAAACCTTTGGGAGACTTTGGTTGAGCGCTGTGGAGATTGTACCACCTATCTTCAAGTTAGTAAAGCCTCCGTTAAACTGCAACCTAGTGTGGAGTCAATTCTTTCCTTGCTAGCCTGTGGGGAGACGGAGTTCCCCGGACCTGTAGTACCCCGGGAGATACCAAGACTACAGTGGCGTCACGCGACATTAAGGGTTAATACCATCTGACCCTGGGTTCATAAACCCCCCCACCCCACCAAGAACCAAGTAGCTAACCCCAGCGTAGTGGCGGTCGCGGGTTTCACTCGTGGTTACCACACGTTTTTGGCATCACGAACAGGATTCAGGTGTACGCCTTAACTATTCAGGCACTAAATCAAGTCCTTCCCCCAAGTCTGAACTGTGTACGGGACTGTGTCATAGAAAACAAATTGTCTGCCGAGGTGCAAATACAAGTGGTGGGGAAGGTGAAGTTTATTGCATTATTAGTCACGAGAAGTGTTCTCTAAAGTCAAAGAACCGCCATGTGTAAAGGAAAGACAGAAATGATGCTTCGCGCCAAAAACTTCCCAGTACCTGAAAAAGTTAAAGAGCTTCTGGAAAAGAGCGCCAAGGACTCCCGCCGAAGTCTTCGCCCCGCCCCTGGGCAGGGAAATAGTGTGGTTGGTCCAGAGCCAAGTGGAACGGAAGAAGTCCAGCCCCTGTTGCCAAGGGGTTGGATGAAGAGGATACGCTGCTGTGCAACTTCCGGTCCCAGGCGCAGCTGATGACGCACTTCCGCCTGGCGGCCATTTTGGTGGAGACCTTCATAAAAGGGAAGGCATACAGCGGCCTCTTCAGTCTGCAGGAAGTACTACAGAGGAGAGCAAAGATGGCGGAGACCAAGAGCGACATGTGTGCTGAGAGTTCCAGGATGGAGTCCGAGGGTCGGAAGATTGCCACGGCGGCATCGGAGATGTTCCGGGAGCTGGCGGAGAAGTTGCAGCGACTGTCCCTCGGGGCCAACGAGGCCTACTGCCAAGTGCCGTTGCCGGAGGATGACGGCGAGTGGGCCGCAACGCCGCTCGGGAGTTCCAGAGACCCGTCGCCTGTGAGGTTGTCGCCCCATCACCGCACCTGGGGCCCGTGGGCAGAAATCCCGACGGAGTCGGGATTGAGTACCCCAGCGGAAGCTGATTTCTCCACTCCCTCTTCTAATAGCCCCGAAGCCAGCCCCGAGGCAAAGGTCCCACCACCTCCACAGGCCACGGCCGCCCAAGACCAGTCAGCCCCTCAGTCGGCCGAGCGCCCACCATCACCCCCGCTTCCTAGATGGTTGTTCGGGGATGAGCCAGCCATCATCAAGTATAAGTGGGAAAATATCCTTCCATTGCCTGGGAAATCCCTGCCTCCCATTCCTCCGGCCCGGTCAGAAAAAGCCCAAAGAGATGCCGAAGTGGCTGCCATACTAGAGCAGATGAGGGCGGAGAGGCTAGAGCGCTACGGGCCGAGGCGGCTATCGTTTGAGGAGAGGGAACGGCAGCAGCAAGATACCAAACAGCTAGAGTCATACTACATTCGCAGGCTCGAGCAACCTAAGGAAGGCGAGCCTCCCCTTGAGCGCAGGAGAGCTACAGTCATCAAGTTTGACCGCATCAGGGGCTGCGGCACTATAATGGACTGTCACCACGGAGGCACCCTCTTTGTGAACCGGAGGGCGGTGCAAAGACACTATCTGCCTCCTGAAAAGCACTCTCTAAAACCTGGGGAAATCGTTGAGTACACCCCTGTGACAGGGGCGGATCCAGAGTCGAGTCTCGGGAGGGGCACTATTAGAGTATTTTGTGTTGGCGGACAGAAAATAAGATTACGGAACTTACAATATTATTAAATGTATCATACAGTCCTAACCTTGTTTAAGACTTAGGCCATGTTCATATGTCAGAATAATAATCAAATATACCAATTGCCACAGAATGGGAAAGTGCTAAAGAGGTTTTTACCATTTAAAACTACAGCTCCCAGTATGACCTAAGTAGTGGTAAGGGGATGCTGGGAGTTGTTGTTTTACCCATCATTACTGCAGAACTTACAAGTGACTCCAGCTCTGATGGGACACACACAGGAGGATACGGAATGATATCAGTGACTACAGGTGACGTCTTCTCTATAGTCTTCTCTTATCTAATTCATGTTACGCCGAGCGCTCCGGGTCCCCGCTCCTCCCCGGAGCGCTCGCTACACTCCTCTCACTGCAGCGCTCCGGTCGGTTCCACGGACCCGGGGCGCTGCGATACCGCCTCTGGCCGGGATGCGATTCGCGATGCGGGTAGCGCCCGCTCGCGATGCGCACCCCGGCTCCCGTACCTGACTCGCTCTCCGTCAGTTCTGTCCCGGCGCGCGCGGCCCCGCTCCCTAGGGCGCGCGCGCGCCGGGTCTTTGCGATTTAAAGGGCCACTGCGCCGCTGATTGGCGCAGTGGTTCCAATTAGTGTTTCCACCTGTGCACTTCCCTATATCACCTCACTTCCCCTTCACTCCCTCGCCGGATCTTGTTGCCTTAGTGCCAGTGAAAGCGTTTCCTTGTGTGTTCCTAGCCTGTGTTCCAGACCTCCTGCCGTTGCCCCTGACTACGATCCTTGCTGCCTGCCCCGACCTTCTGCTACGTCCGACCTTGCTTCTGTCTACTCCCTTGTACCGCGCCTGTCTTCAGCAGCCAGAGAGGTTGAGCCGTTGCTAGGGGATACGACCTGGTCACTACCGCCGCAGCAAGACCATCCCGCTTTGCGGCGGGCTCTGGTGAAAACCAGTAGTGACTTAGAACCGATCCTCTAGCACGGTCCACGCCAATCCCTCTCTGGCACAGAGGATCCACTACCTGCCAGCCGGCATCGTGACAGTAGATCCGGCCATGGATCCCGCTGAAGTTCCTCTGCCAGTTGTCGCTGACCTCACCACGGTGGTCGCCCAGCAGTCACAACAGATTGCGCAACAAGGCCAACAGCTGTCTCAACTGACTGTTATGCTACAACAGTTACTACCACAGCTCCAGCAACCATCTCCTCCGCCAGCTCCTGTACCTCCTCCGCAGCGAGTGGCCGCTTCTGGACTACGACTATCCTTGCCGGATAAATTTGATGGGGACTCTAAGTTTTGCCGTGGCTTCCTTTCCCAATGTTCATTACACTTGGAGATGATGTCGGACCAGTTCCCCACAGAAAGGTCTAAGGTGGCTTTCGTAGTCAGCCTGCTGTCTGGAAAAGCCCTGGCTTGGGCCACACCGCTCTGGGACCGCAATGACCCCGTCACTGCCTCTGTACACTCCTTCTTCTCGGAAATTCGAAGTGTCTTTGAGGAACCAGCCCGAGCCTCTTCTGCTGAGACTGCCCTGTTGAACCTGGTCCAGGGTAATTCTTCCGTTGGCGAGTATGCCGTACAATTCCGTACTCTTGCTTCTGAATTATCCTGGAACAATGAGGCCCTCTGCGCGACCTTTAAAAAAGGCCTATCCAGCAACATTAAAGATGTTCTGGCCGCACGAGAAATGCCTGCTAATCTTCATGAACTTATTCACCTAGCCACTCGCATTGACATGCGTTTTTCCGAAAGGCGTCAGGAGCTCCGCCAAGATATGGACTCTGTTCGCACGAGGCGTTTCTTCTCCTCGGCTCCTCTCTCCTCTGGTTCCCTGCAATCTGTTCCTGTGCCTCCCGCCGTGGAGGCTATGCAGGTCGACCGGTCTCGCCTGACATCTCAAGAGAGGACACGACGCCGCATGGAGAACCTCTGCCTGTACTGTGCTAGTACCGAACACTTCCTGAGGGATTGTCCTATCCGCCCTCCCCGCCTGGAAAGACGTACCCTGACTCCGCACAAAGGTGAGACAATCCTTGATGTCCACTCTGCTTCTCCACGTCTTACTGTGCCTGTGCGGATGTCTGCCTCTGCCTTCTCCTTCTCTTCTGTGGCCTTCTTGGACTCTGGATCTGCAGGAAATTTTATTTTGGCCTCTCTCGTCAACAGGTTCAACATCCCAGTGACCAGTCTCACCAGACCCCTTTACATCAATTGTATAAACAATGAAAGATTGGACTGTTCCATACGTTTCCGCACGGAGCCCCTTCTAATGAGCATCGGATCTCATCACGAGAGGATTGAACTTTTGGTCCTCCCCAATTGCACCTCGGAGATTCTCCTTGGACTTCCCTGGCTTCAACTTCATTCCCCAACCCTGGATTGGTCCACTGGGGAGATCAAGAGTTGGGGGCCCTCTTGTTCCAAGGACTGTCTAAAACCGGTTCCCAGTAACCCTCGCCGTAACTCTGTGCTTCCTCCAGTAACCGGTCTCCCTAAGGCCTATATGGACTTCGCGGATGTTTTCTGCAAAAAACAAGCGGAGACTCTACCTCCTCACAGGCCTTATGATTGTCCTATCGACCTCCTCCCGGGCACTACTCCACCCCGGGGCAGAATTTATCCTCTCTCTGTCCCAGAGACTCTTGCCATGTCTGAATACGTCCAGGAGAATCTAAAAAAGGGCTTTATCCGTAAATCCTCCTCTCCTGCCGGAGCCGGATTTTTCTTTGTGTCCAAAAAAGATGGCTCTCTACGTCCTTGCATTGACTACCGCGGACTTAATAAAATCACGGTTAAGAACCGCTACCCCTTACCCCTCATCTCTGAACTCTTTGATCGCCTCCAAGGTGCCCACATCTTTACTAAATTGGACTTAAGAGGCGCCTATAACCTCATCCGCATCAGAGAGGGGGATGAGTGGAAAACAGCATTTAACACCAGAGATGGACACTTTGAGTATCTGGTCATGCCCTTTGGCCTGTGCAACGCCCCTGCTGTCTTCCAAGACTTTGTTAATGAAATTTTTCGTGATCTGTTATACTCCTGTGTTGTTGTATATCTTGATGATATCCTAATTTTTTCGGCCAATCTAGAAGAACACCGCCAGCATGTCCGTATGGTTCTTCAGAGACTTCGTGACAATCAACTCTATGCTAAAATTGAGAAATGTCTGTTTGAATGCCAATCTCTTCCTTTTCTAGGATACTTGGTCTCTGGCCAGGGACTACAAATGGATCCAGATAAACTCTCTGCCGTCTTAGATTGGCCACGCCCCTCCGGACTCCGTGCCATCCAACGCTTTTTGGGGTTCGCCAATTATTACAGGCAATTTATTCCACATTTTTCTACCATTGTGGCTCCTATTGTGGCTTTAACCAAAAAAAATGCCGATCCCAAGTCTTGGCCTCCTCAAGCGGAAGACGCCTTTAAACGACTCAAGTCTGCCTTCTCTTCGGCTCCCGTGCTCTCCAGACCTGACCCATCTAAACCCTTCCTATTGGAGGTTGATGCCTCCTCAGTGGGAGCTGGAGCTGTCCTTCTACAAAAAAACTCTTCCGGGCATACTGTTACTTGTGGTTTTTTTTCTAGGACCTTCTCTCCGGCGGAGAGGAACTACTCCATCGGGGATCGAGAGCTTCTTGCCATTAAATTAGCACTTGAGGAATGGAGGCATCTGCTGGAGGGATCAAGATTTCCAGTTATTATTTACACCGATCACAAGAACCTCTCATACCTCGAGTCTGCCCAGCGGTTGAATCCTCGTCAGGCCAGGTGGTCTCTGTTCTTTGCCCGATTTAATTTTGAAATTCACTTTCGGCCTGCTGATAAGAACATTAGGGCCGATGCTCTCTCTCGTTCCTCAGATGCTTCTGAAATTGAACTCTCTCCTCAACACATCATTCCTCCTGACTGCCTGATTTCCACTTCTCCAGCCTCCATCAGGCAAACTCCTCCAGGAAAGACCTTTGTTTCTCCACGCCAACGCCTCGGAATCCTCAAATGGGGTCACTCCTCCCATCTCGCAGGTCATGCGGGCATCAAGAAATCTGTGCAACTCATCTCTCGCTTCTATTGGTGGCCGACTCTAGAGACTGATGTGGTGGACTTTGTGCGAGCCTGCACTATCTGTGCCCGGGATAAGACTCCTCGCCAGAAGCCCGCTGGTTTTCTTCTTCCTCTGCCTGTTCCCGAACAACCTTGGTCTCTGATTGGTATGGATTTTATTACTGACTTACCCCCATCCCATGGCAACACTGTTATTTGGGTGGTCGTTGATCGATTCTCCAAAATGGCACATTTCATCCCTCTTCCTGGTCTTCCTTCAGCGCCTCAGTTGGCTAAACAATTTTTTGTACACATTTTTCGTCTTCACGGGTTGCCTACGCAGATCGTCTCGGATAGAGGCGTCCAATTTGTGTCTAAATTCTGGAGGGCTCTCTGTAAACAACTCAAGATTAAATTAAATTTTTCTTCTGCATACCATCCTCAATCCAATGGACAAGTAGAAAGAATTAACCAGATCTTGGGTGACTATTTACGACATTTTGTTTCCTCCCGCCAGGATGACTGGGCAGATCTTCTACCTTGGGCCGAATTCTCGTATAATTTCAGAATCTCTGAATCTTCCTCCAAATCCCCGTTTTTCGTGGTGTACGGCCGTCACCCTCTTCCCCCCCTCCCTACCCCCTTGCCCTCTGGTCTGCCCGCTGTGGATGAAATTTCTCGTGATCTTTCCATCATATGGAGAGAGACCCAAAATTCTCTCTTACAGGCTTCTTCACGCATGAAGAGATTCGCGGATAAGAAAAGAAGAGCTCCTCCCATCTTTTCCCCTGGAGACAAGGTATGGCTCTCCGCCAAATATGTCCGCTTCCGTGTCCCTAGCTATAAGTTGGGACCACGCTATCTTGGTCCTTTCAAGATTTTGCGCCAGATTAATCCTGTCTCTTACAAACTTCTTCTTCCTCCTTCTCTTCGTATTCCTAATGCCTTTCATGTTTCTCTTCTTAAACCACTTATCATTAACCGTTTCTCTCCCAAATCTGTTCCCCCCACTCCTGTCTCCGGCTCCTCGGACATCTTCTCCGTCAGAGAAATTTTAGCATCGAAAAAGGTCAGAGGGAAAACCTTCTTTTTAGTGGATTGGGAGGGTTGTGGTCCAGAAGAGAGGTCCTGGGAACCTGAGGACAATATCCTGGACAAAAGTCTGGTCCTCAGGTTCTCAGGCTCCAAGAAGAGGGGGAGACCCAAGGGGGGGGGTACTGTTACGCCGAGCGCTCCGGGTCCCCGCTCCTCCCCGGAGCGCTCGCTACACTCCTCTCACTGCAGCGCTCCGGTCGGTTCCACGGACCCGGGGCGCTGCGATACCGCCTCTGGCCGGGATGCGATTCGCGATGCGGGTAGCGCCCGCTCGCGATGCGCACCCCGGCTCCCGTACCTGACTCGCTCTCCGTCAGTTCTGTCCCGGCGCGCGCGGCCCCGCTCCCTAGGGCGCGCGCGCGCCGGGTCTTTGCGATTTAAAGGGCCACTGCGCCGCTGATTGGCGCAGTGGTTCCAATTAGTGTTTCCACCTGTGCACTTCCCTATATCACCTCACTTCCCCTTCACTCCCTCGCCGGATCTTGTTGCCTTAGTGCCAGTGAAAGCGTTTCCTTGTGTGTTCCTAGCCTGTGTTCCAGACCTCCTGCCGTTGCCCCTGACTACGATCCTTGCTGCCTGCCCCGACCTTCTGCTACGTCCGACCTTGCTTCTGTCTACTCCCTTGTACCGCGCCTGTCTTCAGCAGCCAGAGAGGTTGAGCCGTTGCTAGGGGATACGACCTGGTCACTACCGCCGCAGCAAGACCATCCCGCTTTGCGGCGGGCTCTGGTGAAAACCAGTAGTGACTTAGAACCGATCCTCTAGCACGGTCCACGCCAATCCCTCTCTGGCACAGAGGATCCACTACCTGCCAGCCGGCATCGTGACAATTCAGATGTACATACCACCGGGACTTGTTCCAGCTAAATCTTTGCAGAACTTGACGCCCAGATAGCTCCTCACTACGATTCTGATCCTCTATATGAAAATAATAATTATAAACCTGCCAGACACTGTATTCTTCGAATATAATACTGGCACATACCTTCTGAATATAATTCTGACACACTGTATCCCCTGAACAAACAACACACTGTACCCTCTGAATATAATAACGCCACACACCGTACCCTCTGAATATAATACTATCATACACTGCACCCTCTGAATATAATACTACCACACACTGTGCCCTCTGAATTTAATACTACCACACACTGCACTCTCTGAATATAATACTACCACACACTGCACTCTCTGAATATAATACTACCACACACTGCACTCTCTGAATATAATACTACCACACACTGCACTCTCTGAATATAATACTACCACACACTGCACTCTCTGAATATAATACTACCACACACTGCACTCTCTGAATATAATACTACCACACACTGTACCCTCTGAATATAATACTACCACACACTGCACCCTCTGAATATAATACTACCACACACTGTAACCTCTGAATATAATACTACCACACACTGCACTCTCTGAATATAATACTACCACACACTGTAACCTCTGAATATAATACTACGACACACTGTGCTCTCTGAATATAATACTACCACACATTGCACTCTCTGAATATAATACTACCACACACTGCACTCTCTGAATATAACTTGCTGTGCAGTGCACCCTCTGAATAAAATACCCTAATGTATTGTTGCCCATAAAAAAAATGTACCACCCCAGAAAATCCTCATAATCTACAATATATTTCTGAAATGCAGAACACTCTGTGCCTTCACATATAGTAATAATGCCCCATCTTGTGCCCCTACATATAATAATTATGAACCGTCCTGTTCCCCCCCACATAATAATGCCCTGTGCCCCTAACATATATTGCCCCCTGTGCTGTGCCCTTCACATATAATTCCCCCATCATGCGCTCACATATAATGCCCCCATCATGTGCCCCTCACATATAATGCCCCCCGTGCTGTGCCCCTCACATATAATGTCCCCTTTGCTGTTCCCCTCACATATAATGCCCCCCGTGCTGTGCCCCTCACAAATAATGCTCCTGTTATATGTACCACACATATAAGGCCCCCTGTGCTGTGCCCTTCACATATAATGCCCCCGTTCTTTGCCCCTCACATATAATGCCCCGATCATGTGCCCCTCATATATAATGCCCCCATCATGCACCCCTCACATATAATGCCCCCATCATGCACCCCTCACATATAATGCCCCCATTATGCGCCCCTCACATATAATGCCCCATGCTGTGCCCTTCACATATAATGCCCCCGTTCTTTGCCCCTCACATATAATGCCCCGATCATGTGCCCCTCATATATAATGCCCCCATCATGCACCCCTCACATATAATGCCCCCATCATGCACCCCTCACATATAATGCCCCCATTATGCGCCCCTCACATATAATGCCCCATGCTGTGCCCTTCACATATAATGCCCCCGTTCTTTGCCCCTCACATATAATGCCCCGATCATGTGCCCCTCATATATAATGCCCCCATCATGCACCCCTCACATATAATGCCCCCATCATGCACCCCTCACATATAATGCCCCCATTATGCGCCCCTCACATATAATGCCCCATGCTGTGCCCTTCACATATAATGCCCCTGTCATGCACCCTTCACATATAATGCCCCCTGCACTGTCCCCTCAGGGGGCATTATATGTGAGGGGCACAGCACAGGGGGCATTATATGTTTGGGGCACATGACAGGAGCATTATATGTGAGGGGCACAGCACAGGGGGCATTATATGTGAGGGGTGCATGATGGCGCATTATATGTGAGGGGCACAGGATGGGGGCATTATATATGAGGGGCACAGGATGGGGGCATTGTATATGAGGGGCGCATGATGGGGGCATTATATGTGTGGGCACAGAACAGGGGGCATTATATGTGTGGGGCACAGCACAGGGGGAATTATATCATAATGCCCCCTGTGCTGTGCCCCATACATATAATGCCCCCTGTGCTGTGCCCCTCACATATAATACCCCCTGTGCTGTGCCCCCCACACATATCATTTATATGTGTGGGAACAGCACAGGGGGCATTATATGTGAGGGGCACAGCACAGGGGGCCCCCCTGTCATGTGCTCTTCACATATAGTGCCCCCAGTGCTTTGCCTTGCAGCCCCTCACATAAAAAATTCCCCAAAGTTTTTTAATCCCCCTCCCCCCTCCTCCTGTACGATATAGTGCCCTTAACAGTGGCACATATTCTGTCCCCCAAATCCCCTGGGCCCTGAGCATACTCTTAGTACTTACAGTATGCTGGCCGCGGGGACGGGATTTCCGGGTGCCGGCGCGATGATGTGACGTCATCGCGCCGGCCTGCAGTGGATCGCGACCCCGCAGCTCACACGCTGTGTACTCACAGCCAGTGGCGTTGCTAGGGTTTGTGTCACCCGTTGCGGTAGAAAATGGTGTCGCCCCAACATGCTGGGAGTTGTAGTTTTGCAACAGCTATAGGCACCATGGTTGGGAAACTCTGACATAGATAGATAGGGAATATATATAGACCAGGGGTTCTCACCTATTTTTAGTGAGGGTCCGCTTATCCAGGTCTGCCATCCGGTAAAGGTCCAAGCTGTATGCTAATGCTTGGTGCACACCTAGCGGCCTCAGCGCCATGAAGGTAATAGCAAACTAACAACTGAAGTGTGGAGGATGTATAACCTGAATACTGCTGCACACTGTAACCACTGGATATAATACTGCCACACACTGGGCCCCTGAATATAATACTGCCACACACTGGGCCCCTGAATATAATACTGCCACACACTGTATACCCTGAATTTAATACTGCCACACACTGTACCCCTGAATATAATACTGCCACACACTGGGCCCCTGAATATAATATTGCCACACACTGTACCCCCTGAATATATTACTGCCACACACTGGGCCCCTGAATATATTACAGCCACACATTGGGCCCCTGAATATAATACTGCCACACACTGTGCCTCTGGTATATTACTGCCACACACTGTACCCCTGAATATAATACTGCCACACACTGGGCCCCTGAATATAATACTGCCACACACTGTACTCCCTGAATATAATATTGCCACCCACTGTACCCCCTGAATATATTACTGCCACACACTGGGCCCCTGAATATAATACTGCCACACACTGTGACTCTGGTATATTACTGCCACACACTGGGCCCCTGAATATAATACTGCCACACACTGTACCCCCGAATACTGGCACACACTGTACCCCTGAATATACTACTGCCACACACTGTATCCCTGAATATACTACCACATACTTTGCCCTGAATATAAACCTGCCACCCACTGTGCCCCTGGTATATTACTGCTACCCACTGTGCCCCTTAAAATAATACTGCCATTCACTGTGCCCCTGAAAATAATTCTGCCACTCACTGGGCCCCTGTTATATTACTGCCACACACTATTCCCCTGCAACATTACTTGCAGATGCTATGCTCTAAGGCTGACTAAAACAATGAAATGAAGCCACTGTGCATGTAGAATGAATGATGCCACTGTGACCCCTGAATTAATGATGCCAGTGACCACAGAATTAATGATGCCACTGTGACCACAGAATTAATGATGCCACTGTACCCACAGAATTAATGATGCCACTGTACCCACAAAATTAATGATGCCACTGTGTCCCACAGAATTAATGATGCCACTTTGTCCCACAGAAATAATGACACAACTGTATCCCCAGAATTAATGATGCCACTGTGCCCCACAGAATTAATGATGCCACTGTGCCTACAGAATTAATGATGCCACTGGGACCACAGAATAAGTGATGCCACTGTGATCAGCGAATAAGTGATGCCACTGTACCCACAGAATTAATGATGCCACTGTACCCACAGAATTAATGACACAACTCTATCCCCAGAATTAATGATGCCACTGTGACCACAGAATTAATTATGCCACAGTACCCACAGAAATGATGATGCCACTGTGCCTCCAGAAGTAATGATGCCACTGTGCCTACAGAATTAAGGATGCCACTGTGTCCCACAAAATTAAGGATGCCACTGCGACCACAGAATTTATGATGCCACTGTGCCCACAGAATTTATGATGCCACTGTGCCCACAGAATTTATGATGCCACTATACCCACAGAATTAAGGATGCTACTGTGTCCCACAAAATTAAGGATGCCACTGTGACCACAGAATTTATGATGCCACTGTGCCCACAGAATTTATGATGCAACTGTGCCCACAGAATTAAGGATGCCACTATACCCACAGAATTAGGGATGCCACTGTGTTCCACAAAATTAATGATGCCACTGTGCCCCAGAATTAATGCCACTGTGCCCCCATATGAACTTTGCCACTGTAACTCTCCATCTGTTGTAAAACTACAACTCCCATCATGCACAGACAAAAGGTCATCATGGTAGCTGTAGTTCTACAATAACTGGAGAGTCACAGATGGGGGAACACAAATTTTTACCTGAGAGCTTAGGATCGCCGTCCCAGGTCCCGCACTGCTCCGCTGCTCTGGCCTCTTCTAGTCAGGCCTGGCCAGAGCAGATGATGCAGGCAGCTAATGGTGCTACCTGCATCATAGGAGAAGCGCAGGGCAGGGACACATCGCTCCCTCGCTCCGGGCCGCGGCTATTCATTTGTATTGGCGTCTTAAAGACACAGCTACAAATGAATAAGGGGAGATCCAGCGGATGGTCTGAATGACCGGGGGACGCAGTCCGGATCTGGACCGTGGTCTGCCAGTTGAGTACACCTGATATAGGACATAGATCAATGTTTCCTAACCAGGGGGACTCCAGCTGTTGCAAAACTACAAAACTTAGCATGTTGGGAGTTGTAGTTTTGAACAGCTGGAGGCACCTTGTTAAGGAAACACTGATCTATGTCCTATCTCAGTGTTTCCCAACCAGAGTGCCTCCAGCTGTTACAAAACTACAACTCCCAGCATGCCTGGACAGCACTGTAGCTTTGCTTTGGAGATACCTTGGTTGGGAAACACTTATTTATGTCAGTGTTTCCCAACCCTCCAGCTGTTGCAAAACTACAACTCCCAGCATGCTAGGAGTTGTAGTTTTGCAAAAGCTGGGGGCACCTCTGGTGAGAAAGGGGTGGGGGGGGGGGGGGGTGAGCAGGGATTGTGCTGGGAAGGGGGAGGGATGATGCTGGAAAAGGGTGGGCATGGATGGTGGGGGGTAGTTTACCTTACCTGCCTTAGAACACTGCTGGGCTCCTGCATCATCCAGGCACTTCCTGCTTGCTGGGGTCATGTGATGTTTTGGTGTCACATGACCCAAGCAGAGCAGTAGAAAGCTGCCAATCAGGGGGAAGAGAAGCCGAGTAAGTGCCCGATAACTCCACAGACACGCTGTGTGCACGCTCGCTCTGTGACAGCCAAGGTTTGTGAATGGTGGAGCGGAAGCTTACAGCTTTGGCTCCACCATTCTAGGGGGCAGCAATCTCGGGGGGGGGGGGGGGGGGGGGGGGCAATTGCCCCGTTGCCCCCCCCCCCCCTGGATCCACCACTGCCCTGTGAAGAGCCTGAGAGGGGAATGGGCTGCTGCTATTACCAGGCCCAGCCGTCCAACTCAGATCCCCTTTGCATACTTCCCTTCAGAAGAGTGGGACTCTTACCCCTTTGGACTCTTCACTCCAAATGTCAAGGAGATCGTCGTCCGAGAGGACTACCCTGACACTTCTGCAGCAGTTATCCAGTTTAAAGAGACAACACCCTAAAAGACAGCGCACCCAATTCATCCACAGTGCACCCAGGCCTATCTCATCGGAGGTGTGGCCCCCAACATGGGAACCCACAAAAGTGCCAGGGCCCCCTCCTGCAGTGGCGTAGGTTTGGCCCAAAGAGCCGGCACCAACTGATCATCCTTCTGTGGCACAAGCTGCTGCAGTCCAGGTGGTAGTGAATGTCCAACCTACCATCTCAAATTCTACCCTGTCCCATGTGTCCTGGGATACCCACGTCGACCCCTTGCAAGGGGCCCAGTCCCGAAGAGCTTGCTTCATTAGTCAGCCGATGGCTCCTCCTAGCAGTCGGGATTGGGAAGAAAGAGAACATCCCGTTCGTGCTGCATTAAAAAGAAAGAATAAAGCACCAGAGTGATGCTATCTGAAAATGTTTATTGTTCCTTATGGTCGTAGGACTAACTGTGTTTTGTTCCAGGTTCAGCAACGGTTTAAGTCCAGTGCCTGACACATGGTGTCAAGAAGATTTTACAGTGAAGAAACTGGAATTGTAAGTTTTGTGCCCGGCCTAGCCGAGAGACTCCCGTATTGGAGATTCTAAAAGTTGTGTCCAGTTCACCTAATATTTGTGATTTTGAGCGAAGGACATTATAGACTCCCTTTTGTGAGAACCATTGAACGCTCCATAAAAAACTTCTTCATGATATTTATGGTTGAATTGTGTCAGTTTTCTGTCCTACAATTGCATGGTCTCTGACCCTCAGCAAATTTAGTACAAGCTAGTTGTACACCAAGTGGTATTATCATGTACATATGTCACACGTAAACAGGTAGAAATGTATATGTGGTTGTACCCGAGAAGGGTAATATGTATAAATTTACTGTGCTACAAAGTCAAAGCACAAAATCCTGCGTGGTGGTAGTTGTTTTCTATTGGGGTTTATCCAGACACAGTCAGGAGTTACTTACACTGCCCCCATCGCCGACTTCATGTGTCAATAGAGATGGTGTTGCGTAGATCCACAAGTTCTAATTTTGGACAACCCCCAGCAAGATATAGGGATTAGTCTAAAAACATGTACATAAACATATGTAGATAAACTACATACACATAAGTCAGTATACACCTCAAGTATACTTCATTGATCATTCACTACAAGTGTATCTAATGGGTAAACCATTATTAGCTCAAAGCCTCTTAACCCTGTTTGTGCACAGGAACCTACCTGGCCAGTAAGTATCCTGTCCCTAACCTAAGCACAACAGTAAAGAAAAAGGGTTATATAAAAATGTCTAGCTTTGTATTACATGTATACATAAAAATGTCTAGCATAAAATAAAATGTGTTCTGGGGAGAAGTGCTTGATTGCCCAAGGGCCCCAGTAGCCAAGG
Organism: Hyla sarda; assembly: GCF_029499605.1. NCBI lineage: Eukaryota > Metazoa > Chordata > Amphibia > Anura > Hylidae > Hyla > Hyla sarda. The sequence goes on from NW_026610578.1 coordinate 141,377, forward strand.
CATTGAGTAGAGAGCCTCCGGCAGCCCAATCCGCACCTATTAGTATAAGAAATGTATCTAATGTTACATAATATAAGGTGATATAATGTACAGTAAAGTCATATAAGTCTGTATATTCAGCTACAAAATTGTCTAGTTAGACATGCCAATTGTGTATAGTGTATCATATGCATAGTCCACTTGTGGTCGGATTCTTATATGTACCGTAAGTAGGGTACCATTAGCATGGATAATTCGGCCTGGGGTGTCCTATAGAAAGGGGGCAAAATACATCAGTTAGGTAATGCATGAATTAATGGCTAAGTATAACCTACTTCATATGAACCCGAAATAGACAACATGCTCCAGTTAACAGCCGTTGGTTGGAACGTGTCAATGGAACAGAGCGATAAAAGTGCCCTAACTTACTTAACATCTAAGTGATAACTGACAAAGAGAAGCCCCTACCCAGGAGCTGGCTCAGCTGTTATGGAGCCGAAACCAAAAAGGAATTCTGGATATACCACTTGGCACTACTGGATGCATAGCGCCTACCAGAATGGTACTACCAGGGTGCACATGGATAAAGGTAACCCAAGTGACAGAGATAGGAAATGTTGGAGAATTGCTAGATAGACAGAAGGTACAATGAGTCGGTTAGATTGAGAAGTGGCCAAAACACAGACATCAGTAGGTATTTGGATAGGTAGTGCGTGGAGAGAAAGAAAAAAATAATAATAATTTGCATGTGTCCCTTGCTACACATATAAGTATTCCTATTGAACCATGCTATACATAAGTGACAACAAAAGAAAGACCCCCATAGACAAAACATAAAAGAATATAACATACTTAACCTGAGGTTTTGTGTACCAGTAAGGCAGTATCCTCATACTTGCAGGTGTAAAGAAGATAATTACTGCTACGCCCGAGGCTTATCGCAAAAGAAAATATACATGACCAGCAGGTTACAAACTCCAATATGGGCAAATCTACCAACATGTACACGTTTGACAAGAAAAAACATACAACAAAAGGCTCAGAAGCTACATCCACACCAAAGATCTTAACACTAAGACGTGTACAGCTAAGACCACAATCTGAGGCATAGTAACAAACATAAGAGGAAGATAGAGATGACGACAACATGAGGCTCGTGGACTGACAGTGCAATCTGCCTCAGACAGAATCGTATGTAACGCAGAAACGGAAACAACATGAGGCTCGTGGACTGACAATGCAATCTGCCTCAGACAGAATCATATGTAACGCAGGAACGTTAACAACATGAGGCGCGTTGATTGACAGTGCAATCTGCCTCTAACAGGGGCGTATGTGACGTCCAAAAACCAAAAGACAAGAAACAAGAAGGTTTGTAATGTACAAAGGAATGACAACAATATGAAGGCTTGAGGATTGTCGGGCAGCCTATCTCTCCCGGGAGCATGTGACGTACGAAAGCATGTAAAGTGACAACTTAAAGCTTACCTGGAATGGCGAGGTCAAACTGACTGTAACAAGGTGTATAAAATGACCAATGACCAAAAAGGAAACTATAAAGATGAGGCTTTACAGATTGACCACAGCAATCAGCCTCCGACCACACCGAACGTATAAGGCTAAGAGGTAAAACCAATCTGGTCATACCTGCTTGGGTATCCTTGGAATGTTGCCATCTATAGTGATGTTTACCATACCTGACCTGTCTACAAGAACAATGTGACGCTAATATGCCTGACTTAAGCACATGAAAACGTGAGTGTAATACTATGACCATAGCCTAATATACTTGACTAGCGCACATAACGTAAGCATAAAGTGACAGAGCTGAAACCAAAGAATGGGACAATAACTTTGGAACATACACTGTAAGGAACTGTATGCATATTACCCTGTAGGGAAATGTAAGTATGTCTCACTGTAGGAATCGTACGTATGTCACACTGTATGGTACTGTATGTATCGTATGCATGTCACACTGCAAGGAACTGTATGCATAGTACCCTGTAGGGAACAGTATGAATGTCACTCTAGGTAACCGTATGTATTGTATGTGTCACTGTAGGGAACCATATCTATGTCCTACTATAGGGAACCGTTAATGTTGAAGCATGGTATATCACTTGAAGTAATGCAACGCCGTATAACATAAGCGAAATGCCTCTAACAGGGGCGTATGTGACGAACAAAACAAAAGACGACAAGAGGCTCGTAGATTGACGATACAATCTACCCCAGACAAGAACGTTTGTAATTTACAAAGGAATGACAACAATATGAAGGCTCGAGTATTGTCGGGCAGCCTCTCTCTCACGGGAGCGTGTGATGTACAAAAGGCATGTAAGTGAGGACTTAAAGCTTACCTGGAATGGTGAGATCAAACTGGCCGTAACAAGGTGTGTATAATGACCAGAAAGGAAACTATAAAGATGACGTTATAGGATTAACAACAGCAATCAGCCTCCAACCACACCGAACATAAATAGCTAAGAGGTAAAACAACCTAGCGTACATGACGTAAGCATACCATGACAGAGCTGAACCAAAAACCGGGACAATATCTATGAAACATACACTGTAAGGAACTGTATGCGTATTACCCTGTAGGGAAATTCATGTATATCACACTGTATGGAACCGTACGTATGTCACACTGTAAGAAACTGTATGCATAGTACCATGTAGGGAACGGTATGTATGTCACCCTGTAGGGAATCGTATGCATAGTACCCTGTAGGGACCAGTATGTATACGATACTGTAGGGAACCGTTAACGTTGAAGCATGGTATATCACTACAAGTAACGAAAGCACCGTAAAACATCTCCAGAAACATCAAGGCGCTGTATATGAGCTTATAGTGATGTAGGCCCTGAACAACATTAATGTTCAACATAACAGCTAATTAACCACTAATACACAGTATATGTAAGCCAGAGTAACAAACACAAATTACCAGTAGTAGAAACCCCTGAATATAATACTGCCACACACAGGGCCCCTGAATATAATACTGCCACACACTGTACCCCCGAATATAATACTGGCACACACTGTACCCCTGAATATACTACTGCCACACACTGTATCCCTGAATATACTACTGCCACACACTGTATCCCTGAATATAATACTACCACATACTTTGCCCTGAATATAAACCTGCCACCCACTGTGTCCCTGGTATATTACTGCTACCCACTGTGCCCCTTAAAATACTGCCATTCACTGTGCCCCTGAAAATAATTCTGCCACACACTGGGCCCCTGTTATATTACTGCCACACACTATTCCCCTGCAACATTACTTGCAGATGCTATGCTCTAACGCTGACTAATTGCACCTCTGTGTCTCTTAAAACAATAAAATGATGCCACTGTGCCTATAGAATGAATGATGCCACTGTGACCCCAGAATGAATGATGCCACTGTGCCCACAGAATGAATGATGCCACTGTGCCTATAGAATGAATGATGCCACTGTGACCCCAGAATTAATGATGCCACTGTGCCCACAGAATTAAACATGCCACTGTACCCACATAATTAATCATGCCACTGTACCCACAGAATTAATCATGCCACTGTGACCACAGAATTAATCATGCCACAGTACCCACAGAATTAATGATGCCACAGTACCCACAGAATTAATGATGCCACAGTACCCACAGAATTAATGATGCCACTGTACACACAGAATTAATCATGCCACTGTGACCACAGAATGAATGATGCCACTGTACCCACAGAATTAATCATGCCACTGTGACCACAGAATTGATGATGCCACTGTGACCACAGAATGAATGATGCCACTGTGACTACAGAATTGATGATGCCACTGTGACCACAGAATTAATCATGCCACTGTGACCACAGAATTAATGATGCCACTGTACCCACAGAATTAATGATGCCAGTGGGTACAGTGGCATCATTAATTCTGTGGTCACTGTGGCATCATTAATTCTGTGGGTACAGTGGCATGATTAATTCTGTGGTCACAGTGGCATCATTAATTCTGTGGGTACAGTGGCATCATTAATTCTGTGGTCACAGTGGCATGATTAATTCTGTGGTCACAGTGGCATCATTAATTCTGTGGGTACAGTGGCATCATCAATTCTGTGGTCACAGTGGCATCATTAATTCTGTGGTCACAGTGGCATGATTAATTCTGGGGTCACAGTGGCGTCAATCATTCTATAGGCACAGTGGCATCATTCATTCTATAGGCACAGTGGCATCATTCATTCTGTGGGGCACAGTGGCATCATTAATTCTGTGGGGCACAGTGGCATCATTAATTCTGTGGGGCACAGTGGCATCATTAATTCTGTGGGTACAGTGGCATCATTAATTCTGTGGGTACAGTGGCATCATTAATTCTGTGGGACACAGTGGCATCATTAATTCTGTGGTCACAGTGGCATGATTAATTCTGGGGTCACAGTGGCGTCAATCATTCTATAGGCACAGTGGCATCATTCATTCTATAGGCACAGTGGCATCATTCATTCTGTGGGGCACAGTGGCATCATTAATTCTGTGGGGCACAGTGGCATCATTAATTCTGTGGGGCACAGTGGCATCATTAATTCTGTGGGTACAGTGGCATCATTAATTCTGTGGGTACAGTGGCATCATTAATTCTGTGGTCACAGAATTAATGATGCCACTGTACCCACAGAATTAGTGATGCCACTGTGCCTACAGAATTAATGATGCCACTGTGCCTCCAGAAGTAATGATGCCACTGTGCCCACAGAATTAATGATGCCACTGTGCCCCACAGAATTAATGATGCCACTGTGCCCCACAGAATTAATGATGCCACTGTGACCACAGAATTAAGGATTCCACTGTGCCCACAGAATTAATGATGCCTCTGTGACCACAGAATTAATGATGCCACTGTGACCACCGAATAAGTGATGCCACTGTACCCATATAATTAATGATGCCACTGTACCCACAGAATTAATGATGCCACTGTAACCACAGAATTAATGATGCCACTGTGCCCCCATATGAACTTTGCCACTGTAACTCTCCATCTGTTGTAAAACTACAACTCCCATCATGCACAGACAAAAGGTCATGATGGTAGCTGTAGTTCTACAATAACTGGAGAGTCACAGATGGGGGAACACAAATTTTTACCTGAGAGCTTAGAATCGCCGTCCCAGGTCCCGCACTGCTCCGCTGCTCTGGCCTCTTCTAGTCAGGCCTGGCCAGAGCAGATGATGCAGGCAGCTAATGGTGCTACCTGCATCATAGGAGAAGCGCAGGGCAGGGACACATCGCTCCCTCGCTCCGGGCCGCGGCTATTCATTTGTATTGGCGTCTTAAAGACACAGCTACAAATGAATAAGGGGAGATCCAGCGGATGGTCCGAATGACTGGGGGACGCAGTCCGGATCTGGACCGTGGTCTGCCAGTTCAGTACCCCTGATATAGGACATAGATCAATGTTTCCCAACCAGAGTGCCTCCAGCTGTTACAAAACTACAACTCCCAGCATGCCTGGACAGCATTGTAGCTTTGCTTTGGAGACACCTTGGTTGGGAAACACTTATTTATGTCAGTGTTTCCCAACCCTCCAGCTGTTGCAAAACTACAACTCCCAGCATGCTAGGAGTTGTAGTATTGCAACAGCTGGGGGCACCTCTGGTGAGAAAGGGGTGGGGGGTGAGCAGGGATTGTGCTGGGAAGGGGGGAGGGATGATGCTGGAAAAGGGTGGGCATGGATGGTGGGGGGTAGTTTATCTTACCTGCCTTAGAACACTGCTGGGCTCCTGTATCCTCCAGACACTTCCTGCTTGCTGGGGTCATGTGATGTTTTGGTGTCACATGACCCAAGCAGAGCAGTAGAAAGCTGCCAATCAGGGGGAAGAGAAGCCGAGTAAGTGCCGATAACTCCACAGACACGCTGTGTGCACGCTCCCTCTGCACTGCAGACTGAGTATACAAATATAGCTTGTGACAGGGATGAGCGCTGGGACAGGGTGTCACCCCACCACCCCACCATTCTAGGGGGCAGCAATCTCGGGGGGGGGGGGGGGGGGGGGATAATTGCCCCGTTGTACCCCCCCCCCCCTGGATCCGCCACTGCATGGGTCAGGGGTGTGGAAATTAAAAAAAAAACTACTTGTCCAAGGGACTAAAGCGGAACACAATCTACTTGTCCCTCAAGAAAATCCACTTGTCCTGGTTGATGAAATAATTTCAACCAAAATAGTCTGATCCCCCCCACTAGACCACCAGGGATGGATATAAGATCCTTTAGACACTGCTGACAGCGGTGATCTAATGGGTTAATAGGCGATCGCAGTATGTCAGACTATTAGTGGCGGGAGAGCTGTAGCGCCTCTTACACCCGAGACAAGACCAGATAAGTCTAGATGTAACTTTTTGATCACCTTATAAAATATTTCTCACATGAAGTGACCAAAAATGAGCAATTCTGGACTATTCTTTACATTTACACCGTTCACCATACGGTTTAATTAACATTATATTTTAATAGTCTGGACATTTCCACATGCAGCGATATCACTTATGTTTATTTTTCTACATTATTTTTATTTAAAGAAAATTGGAAACTTTTATTAGGAAAGGGGCTTATTCACATATATACGCACTTTTTAAAATATTTTAATCACTATTTTTCAGTCTCAATAGGGACTTATGTGTTACTGGGGGGGGGGGGGGTTCTGCTTCTCCAGTTTATGTGCTGCATTTTGTGTCAGAAAATGCTGGAAGTTGCATTTAATTACTAGATAACTACAACTCCCAGCATGCCCTGATACAGCCTATGGTTGTGTGGGTGTTGCAGCATGTTCCACTGTATAGTAGGACAGTTAAGGTTATTGTAGGACATGCTGGGAGTTGTAGTTTTGGTTTGTGTCAGCTGCAGAGCCATAGGCTGTGTCAAGGAATAATGGGAATTGCAGTTAGTAACTACAACACCCAGCATGCCCTGATGCAGCCTATGGCTCTGCAGCTGACCCGAACCAAAACTACAACTCCCAGCATGTTACACTTTATAGTTCTACAGTTTAGGTTATGGTGTAACATGCTGGGAGTTGTAGTTTTGGTTCGGGCGTGTTTGTGTGCATCCGTGGGGCTCTTGGTTGACGGGTGAGTATGAAGGGGGCGGGATTCTGGGGGTGCAATATAGTGCGGGTGCCACTGAAAATAAATAAAATTATATGGCACAACTGCCCTAATGCCCGACGTGACAGTCCGCTCCTATACAAAACATTCATGCATACACATATCATACATACACCAGCCACTGCCCCCATATCCCCATACACAACCCCCGCCACTGCCCCCCCCACATCATACATTACATACACACATACACTCACACCATACATATACACCATACATATGCACACATCATACATAGGCCTGCTGCTGCTGCCCCCCCACATATCATACATTACATTACATACACATCACACAGACAGACATCATACACACATCACACATAGACATCATACACATATACACTCACACCATATATATACACCATACATATGCACACATCATACATAGGCCTGCTGCTGCTGCCCCCCCACATATCATACATTACATTACATACACATCACACAGACAGACATCATACACACATTATACATTAGATACACATCACACACAGACAGACATCATACACACATCACACATACACTCACACCATATATATACACCATACACACATCACACATTACATACACATTACACACAGACAGACATCATACACACATCACACATACACTCACACCATACATATACACCATACACACATCACACATAGACAGACATCATACACACATCACACATAGACATCATACACATATACACTCACACCATAGATATACACCATACATATGCACATATCATACATAGGCCTGCTGCTGCTGCCCCCCCCCCCACATATCACACATTACATACACACATCACACATTACATACACATCACACAGACAGGCATCATACACACATCACATACACATCACAAACAGACATCATACACACATTATACATTACATACACATCACACACAGACAGACATCATACACACATCACACATACATCACAGACAGACATCATACACACATCACACATACACTCACACCATACATATACACCATACACACATCACACATTACATACACATCACACACAGACAGACATCATACACACATCACACATACACTCACACCATACATATACACCATACACACATTATACATTACATACACATTACACACAGACAGACATCATACACACATCACACATACACTCACACCATACATATACACCAGTGTTTCCCAACCAGGGTCCCTCCAGCTGTTGCAAAACTACAACTCCCAGCATGCCCAGGGCATGCTGGGAGTTGTAGTTTTGCAACAGCTGGAGGAACCCTGGTTGGGTAACACTGATATACACCATACATATGCACACATCATACATACACCTGCCGCTGCCCCCCCATCATACATTACATACACACATCACACATACACTCACACCATACATATACAACCACCCTTCCTGCCGCCGCCTGCATTCTCGGCCTCCTCACCTGATCCGGCCATGAGTGGACATCAGAGCTGTAGTCACCGCCGGTGTGAGGTGAGATTTCCGTCCTCCCCCTCCCCCCTGCTCTGTGTTTTCCCCGTGCAAACTAGCAACCTCCCCGTGGTGGATTAGGTCCTGGGGAGACAGATCAGGGGGAGGGGGAGGGATAGAGCTGTGCACGGAGCTGTCTACATCCTTTCTCTCACCCTGCTGTGTCTTCTGAGCTCCGTCCATCCTCCGGGAGGGGAGATAAGTGGACTCTATGTCAGCTGGAGGCCACCGCCCCCTCCATACACTCTGAGTGTCGGTGTGAGACTTCCATCGGCTCCTGCGCCTTACACCGACATTAAAGAAAAATAAGGGGGAAGTCTGTCTGAACCTGCTCGCCCGATACAGGGCTAAATCTATGAACAATTCACCTGCCCGGCGCCCAAAACTACTTGTCCCGGGCATCGGGCGATAGGATTTCCACACCCCTGATGGGTACACTATGTACCCCAGTATGCTATACAGCTGGCGTAGGTAAGTAGTGATGCTCTGCACCCTGTATACGCTATATATCACTCCTCACCTCCTTACACTCTGGACTGGGCCCTCTGCATCTGACCCATGGAGTGGTACCTGAAGGCAGTAAACAAAATTGCCACAGGATACAAAAATGATTGTTACCACACACCAGCAAAAACGCAAGAAAAAGAACACAAGAAAAACTGAAAAAATGCAGGAAAAAGCTGTGACAGTTCTTCTGGCGTTTTTGCTGGTGAACAAAAAACCTCAATGGAATCCAAGCCTCAAAGCAATAGAACAAAATCCCTATGTCCACTTTTCCTGTGAGGTGCAGCTCAGGTGTACTCTGTGTGGAGATTTAGAACTTTGCACAAAATGTATCATGTGCCTTGCAATTGCACCAAATTTAGACCAACCAAAACAATCTACAAAAAACATGTACCTACAACAATGATAAATTTCCCCCAATGTATATGTGTGATTGTGTATATGTAGTAGAGCTGAGTGTGTGTGTATATGCAGTAGAGCTGAGTGTGAGTGTGTGTATATGTAGCAGGAGCTGAGTGTGTGTGTGTGTATGTGCAGTAGAGCTGAGTGTGAGTGTGTGTATATGCAGTAGAGCTGAGTGTGTGTATATGCAGTAGAGCTGAGTGTGTGTATATGCAGCAGAGCTGAGTGTGTGTATATGCAGCAGAGCTGAGTGTGTGTGTGTATATGCAGTAGAGCTGAGTGTGAGTGTGTGTATATGCAGTAGAGCTGAGTGTGTGTGTGTATGTGCAGTAGAGCTGAGTGTGTGTGTATATGTAGCAGGAGCTGAGTGTGTGATTGTGTATATGCAGCAGAACTGAGTGTGTGATCAGGTGTATGTAGCAGAGCTGAGTGTGTGATTGTGTAAATGCAGCAGAGCTGAGTGTGTGATTGTGTCTATGTAGCAGAGCCGAGTGTGTGATTGTGTATATGTAGTAGAGCTGAGTGTGTGATTTTGTAAATGCAGCAGAGCTGAGTGAGTGATCAGGTGTATGTAGCCAAGTTGAGTGTGTGCGTGGTCATGCTTATACATTTTCAAAGATCTCTTGTGCTGCTTTGAAAATATGTGAAAATTCATTTTCGCACCCCCAATTTTTTTTTTGCAGCCACATTGGATTTTTTTTTGGCGCCAAATTTTACATTACAGAAAATTCTGGCGGAAACATCTCACAAAATATTCCATGGTTACTAGTGCCCAGTGATAACCGTATAAATAAAACATTTCTTTTTTTTTCAATTCTTTATTTTCGAATATTGCAATACAACAGAACATACAAATGTAATATGAAGTACATTACATAATGCTAATCAAGAAGAAAGAAAAAGAGAGAAAAGCAAGATAAAGGGGTCGTGTGGGCTAGGCCCCAGGTAACATTTAAAAGGACCATTGGGCTCCTGTGTTGATGTATCATTGTAAAATCAATAAGACAAATCTATCAAGAGAAGTATTGGCCAACATCTACTTAAGACATACATAAAACAGGTCAGTCATACCTATAAGCATCCTATAAGTCTGAGGTGTTGTCACCTAGGAGCCCAGTTAATTAGGTGGAACTGTAATAGGAGTATGGTACTGAACATAGTAGGGTCAATGAACACGAGCACAATGTGTTAGAGCATTGACGGAGAAGAAAGAAAGAGGAGAAATGAAAAGGCGTAGGAATTCTCCAAGGTGGGAGGCAGAAGAAAGAGAAAATAGGGAGAAAGAGAGACGAGTGGAGGATAAAGAATAGATATAAGGTTTTTGGTCGTGGGTGAGGAGGTGGAGAGGGGGGGAAGGGTGGGCTGGGGAAGAGGGGTGGGGGAATTGTCTATGGGGTCATTTGCTGGAACCCAGTTGCTATGTCTGATGCGAGAGAGGGAGAGCAGTGTCAGCATCACGAAAGCCCAGCCAAGGAGCCCATATACTCCAGTATCTGTCATGTGAGCGATCACTCCAACTGTAGAGCTCCTCCATTCTACACAACTGGGAGACCTTAGAGATCCATTGTTGAACTGTAGGAGGTGTTTCATCTAACCAATGTAGTGGGACTAATGCCTTGGCTGCAGTTAGCAAGTGTGCAATCAGAGACCTCTTCGACAAGGTGCAATCCCTAGTCGATAAGCCCAAGAGAACCACCTCTGGTGAGAGAGGGACATCCCGTCCCATCACCTTATCTATGATGCAATTCACTTCATTCCAGTAAGACGTTATCCTGGGGCATGACCACCAAATGTGAGACAAAGAGCCCACGCCCCCATGGCATCTCCAGCATGCAGGGGAAGCACTCAGACCCCAATGATATAATAACTCGGGCGTCCTATACCATCTGGCTACTAGTTTATAATGACCTTCTTGTAGCTTAACGCACCTAGAGAAGCCATGGGAGCCTGTTAGAATGGATTTCCTCTCCTGGTCCGTGAACTTGCGCCCCAACTCCTCCTCCCAGGATCTCAAGTACAACGGGTCAGAAGTTTGCCTCTCATCTCTCAAACAGGCATTAAATGTGGAAAATTTTGGCTTGCAGTTCGGTGAGAATTGCATCAACTTATCTATCCAGGTTGGCTTTTCACCAATGACATACACCTTTAGAAATGCAACACACATCTCCCTGAGCATATGAAGATGTAGAAAGTTAGTTTTAAGGTGTGGGACTATTGTGGATAGTGTCTCAACTGTGGGTGGTTGATTTCGGGCACATAGGGTTTTGACAGGGACGTGTTGAAAATGGGACCACAAGTCGTCCGCCTCTTGCATGTCAGGGTGAACTGCATATGGAATCAGAGAACTTGGAAAGCATGGAGAAATCAGTGTTTTTCCGTGGTTTCCTTGTGTTGTGCCTTTATCATAAGCTCTTTTGATAGTGAGTGTACCTTTCAACAGGGGATTATTAACATGCGAGAGGGAGCGGCGCGTAGGCAGCCAGACATGACGGTCCACCCCAAAGCCTCGAGAAGTCATTTGTGAGCATTCAAGTTCTGAGCTACCCAGTAGGCTAGTTCTAGTAGTGATCTCAACCCATCTATGAATATGGTTAGCTGTATAAAGCATAGAAATGTCTGGCATACCTATGCCACCGCTCCTCTTAGATCTAGTAAGAAGGGAATGTGCTAAACGTGGGCGCTTCCCTGACCAAAGGAAAGCCCCAAAGAGCCGTTTCCATTGCAGGAGATACCATTTAGGTAGTTCTATGGGTACCATGCGCAGTAAGTAGAGTATGGACGGTACAATGTATGTCTGTAGGAGGTTGAGTCGCCCCACCCATGAAAGGAAGGGTAACTTGTAGGAGTCAATTTTATTCTTCATTTTAGTCAGTAAGGGTACATAGTTAAGGTCAAACAAGTTGCTCAGCGACGAGGGAAGGGCTATGCCCAGGTATGTGATGTGTTTAGATGGCCATCTATAAGACGAGGAAGATTGTAGACTCGAGGCTATACGAGGGGGTATCGTGAGGTTCAGTATCTCCGACTTACTATAATTTACTTTGAAATTGGATAGGGTTCCATACTCTTCAATAACGCATTGGACACGAGGCAGGGCTTCAGTAGGATTAGTGATCATTATGAGCAGATCGTCAGCGAATGCTGCCGTAAGATGAGGCCTATCCCCTATTTGCAATCCCCTAATCGCCCCATCCTGCCTCAAGGCCTGGAGAAGAGTCTCCATCACGAGGACGTACAGTGACGGTGATAGGGGGCACCCTTGTCGCGTCCCATTACATATGGGGAAAGGTTCAGAAAGAGTGCCATTGACCCTAACCCGTGCGCTGGGTTCACTATATAGGGACATGATAGCTCGGATGAAGCGATCAGGGATGCGATATTTGGTTAACACCTTGTTCATGTAGTCCCACGCTACCCTATCAAACGCCTTCTCGGCATCTGTGCCGAGAAGGAGTAGAGGGATCTTTTTTTGTGTGGCATAGTGAATAGCGTGCATGACTCGTAATGCATTATGCTTCCCCTCCCTGCCCTTCACAAAACCAGTCTGGTCCACATGAATGAGGCCAGGGAGGAGAGGGCGAAGTCTCATGGACAACAGCTTAGCCCAGATCTTTAGGTCCATATTCAAAAGTGAAATGGGCCTATAACTCGAGCACAGTAGAGGGTCTTTACCTTCTTTTGGTAGAATAGTGATGTGTGCCTCTAGGGATTGGGGCGGCAAATGGGTGCCTCCAAGTAACGCGTTGCACCACTGAGTAAGCCGAGGCAGCAAGACTGTGCCCAACTTTTTATAGTATTGTAAGCTCAGGCCATCTGGTCCCGGGCTCTTCCCTATGGGGAAGGACTTTATTACTGCCTCAACCTCCTCAGCAGTGCAAGGCTCCAGCAATGTTTCCCCTTCCAGTGTGGTGAGGGTAGGTAAATTCAATCGGTACAAGAAAGTTTGGATTGCCTGCGTGCGTGGCAATGGCGTGGGGTTAGTTGGGTGTATGTTATAAAGAGAATAGTAGAAGTCCCGGAAAGCCGTTGCTATAGGGCCAGTGTCTACGTGTTGGGTACCATCCGGCTCCACAATCCTGTCAATGTGCGTTAAATAAAACATTTCTGAGCTTAAATGTGAGTGCAGGTGCAGTGACCAATAAAAAATAAAATAAAATTCTATATATATATATATATATATATATTTATATATATATATATTTTTTTTTTAATGCCATTTTCAATAATAGTTTTTTTTAAATTTTTTTTTTTATAATTACCTAAATAACACCTTTTCCCACAAAAACAAAGAAAAAAAAACCCCAAAAACAGTAAAACTGCAACACAATTTCTGTGATTTCCGGTATGAAATTTTTTATGTAAACTGGACTCTCACCCCTTTGAAAATATCATAGTTACATAGTTAGTACGGTCGAAAAAAGACATATGTCCATCAAGTTCAACCAGGGAATTGAAGGGTAGGGGTGTGGCACGATATTGGGGAAGGGATGGGATTTTATATTTCTTCATAAGCATTAATGTTATTTTGTTCCAGGAATGTATCTAATCCTGTTTTAACCTCCTGAGCGGTATTCCCGAGCGTGACTCGGGGTTAATTTTCCCTGCCAGGATCGGTAACCCCGAGTCACGCTCGGGGTAGAATTGCAGAGTTCCCGGCCGGGCTGCACGATATATCGCAAAAGCAATGTGATATAGCGATGCGACCCCCCGGGAAAACATGCGATTATCTGCTCTGGTCGGCTCCCGTTGCGGGGGCCGGCCAGAGCAGGTAAAGAAAAATACTAAAAGTCAGTGTTTCCCTACCAGGGGGCCTCCAGCTGTTGCAAAACTACAACTCTCAGCATGCCCGAACAGCCAAAGGCTGTCCGGGCATGCTGGGAGTAGTAGTTTCACAACAGCTGGAGGCCCCCTGGTAGAAAAACACTGAGCTAAGTGTAAAAGGAAGAAGTAGTAAAATAAAAAAACCTTTTGCTCACCTAGTCCCGGTCCCTGCAGATGTCGTTCCCCTCCGTGCGGTCCGGGGTGTCCTCTCTTCACTATTCATCTTCTAGGACCTTTCACTTTTCAGCCAATCACAGGCCGCAGTGGTGTAAAGCCTGTGATTGGCTGAAGGGGAAAGGGCTTGTTCTGCAGCAGATACACTAGGTATGAAATCTGCCGGCAAACCTAGTGTATTTGCTGCAGGACAAGGTGAGAAGGGGGGATGAATGTGACAAAGGGGGGAATGTGACAGGGGGGGAATGTGACAGAGGGGGGAATGTGACAAGGGGGGAATGTGACAGGGGGGGAATGTGACAAAGGGGGGAATGTGACAAGGGGGGAATGTGACAGGGGATGAATGTGACAAAGGGGGGAATGTGACAAGGGGGGAATGTGACAAAGGGGGGAATGTGACAGGGGGGGAATGTGACAAGGGGGGAATGTGACAAGGGGGGAATGTGACAAGGGGGGAATGTGACAAGGGGGGAATGTGACAGGGGGGGAATGTGACAAGGGGGGAATGTGACAAGGGGGGAATGTGACAGGGGGGGAATGTGACAAGGGGGGGAATGTGACAAGGGGGGAATGTGACAAGGGGGGAATGTGACAAGGGGGGAATGTGAGAGGGGGGGAATGTGAGAGGGGGGGAATGTGACAGGGGGGAATGTGACAAGGGGGGAATGTGACAGGGGATGAATGTGACAAAGGGGGGAATGTGACAAGGGGGGAATGTGACAAGGGGGGAATGTGACAGGGGATGAATGTGACAAAGGGGGGAATGTGACAAGGGGGGAATGTGACAGGGGGGGAATGTGACAAGGGGGGAATGTGACAAGGGGGGAATGTGACAAGGGGGGAATGTGACAAGGGGGGAATGTGAGAGGGGGGGAATGTGAGAGGGGGGGGAATGTGACAGGGGGGAATGTGACAAGGGGGGGAATGTGACAGGGGGGATGTGACATGAAGGGGGGATGTGACAAGGGGGGAATGTGACAAGGGGAGGAATGTGACAAGGGGGGAATGTGACAGGGGATGAATGTGACAAAGGGGGGAATGTGACAAGGGGGGAATGTGACAGGGGGGGGAATGTGACAAGGGGGGAATGTGACAAGGGGGGAATGTGACAAGGGGGGAATGTGGCAAGGGGGGGAATGTGACAAGGGGGGATGTGACATGAAGGGGGGATGTGACAAGGGGGGGATGTGACAGGGGGAGGGGAATGTAACATGAAGGGGGAGAATGTGACAAGGAGGGGGGAGAATGTGACAAGGAGGGGGGAGAATGTGACGGGGGATGTGACAAGGGAGAGGGGAATGTGACGGGGGAGATGTGAAATGGGCGGAGGGAGATGTGAAATTCAGTTAAAAAAAATTGTACCGCTTTTGGTACACATTTCCAGACAGAATCATACCGCCAGGGAGGTTAAAGCTGTTAATTTTTCCTGCTGTGACCAGTTCCTGAGGTAGACTGTTCCATAAGTTCACAGTTCTTATGGTAAAGAAGGCGTGTCGCCCCTTGAGACTAAACCTTTTCTTCTCCAGACGGAGGGAGTGCCCCCTCGTCCTTTGGGGGGGGGGGTTAACCTGGAACAGTTTTTCTCCATATTTTTTGTATGGGCCATTAATATACTTATATACGTTTATCATATCCCCCCTTAAACGTCTCTTCTCAAGACTAAACAATTGTAACTCCTTTAATCGCTCCTCATAGCTAAGATGTTCCATGCCCCATATTAGTTTAGTCGCGCGTCTCTGCACCCTTTCCAGCTCCACAGTGTCCCTTTTATGTACAGGCGACCAAAACTGAACAGCATATTTCAGGTGAGGCCGTACCAATGCTTTATAAAGGGGGAGTATTATGTCCCTGTCCCTTGAGTCCATGCCTCTTTTGATACATGACAATATCCTGCTGGCTTTGGAAGCAGCAGCCTGACATTGCATGCTATTCTGTAGTCTGTGATCTACAAGTACACCCAGATCCTTCTCTACCAGTGACTCTGACAGTTTAATCCCCCCTAAGACATACGATGCATGCAGGTTATTAGTACCCAGATGCATAACTTTACATTTATCCACATTGAACCTCATTTGCCAAGTGGAGGCCCAGACACTTAGTCTATCCAAGTCATCTTGTAACTTATGCACATCCTCTATAGACTGTACTGTGCTACAAAGCTTTGTGTCATCTGCAAAGATAGAAACAGAGCTGTTAATACCATCCTCTATATCATGATAAATAAATTAAACAACAGCGGTCCCAGTACAGAACCTTGGGGTACACCACTAATAACCGGGGACCAATCAGAGTACGAATCATTGACCACCACTCTCTGGGTACGATCCATGAGCCAGTGTTCAATCCAGTTACAAACTAAAATTTCCAAACCCAAAGACCTTAACTTACCTGTCAGACGTCTGTGAGGGACAGTATCAAACGCTTTAGCACAATCCAGAAACACTATATCCACAGCCATTCCTCTGTCAAGGCTTCTACTCACCTCTTCATAAAAGCAAATTAGATTGGTTTGACAACTTCTATCCTTAGGAAACCCATGCTGGCTATCACTTATAATACAATTATCCCCTATGTATTCCTGTATGTAATCCCGTATAAATCCTTCAAACAATTTACCCACAATGCACGTTAGACTTACCGGTCTATAGTTTCCTGGAGAAGACCTAGTGCCCATCATGATAAGCAGAAAATATACGTGGACACACCCACTTTTACAAAACTGACGCGAACGGTGTAAACCGCGGCACAAAGCTCTTTGAAATGTGTTCAATACTTTTTGCGCCAAAATTTTGGCGCAAAATTGATTTTTTTGAGCCGCAAAATTCTTTGAGAATCTACCCTCTGTGTACTTTATAGATATTTATGATTTTACTATTGTGCAGAGTTTTGTTCGGCGCACACTGCTGCTCCAGCACTTCTAGCTATGTGAGCAGTGCCGTGGAGGTATGTTACGCCGAGCGCTCCGGGTCCCCGCTCCTCCCCGGAGCGCTCGCTTCTCTCTCGCTACCGCAGCGCTCCGGGCAGCTCCACTGACCCGGTGCGCTGCGATACCGTCTCCAGCCGGGATGCGATTCGCGATGCGGGTAGCGCCCGCTCGCGATGCGCATCCCGGCTCCCGTACCTGACTCGCTCTCCGTCTGTCCTGTCCCGGCGCGCGCGGCCCCGCTCCCTAGGGCGCGCGCGCGCCGGGTCTCTGCGATTTAAAGGGCCACTGCGCCGCTGATTGGCGCAGTGGTTCCAATTAGTGTGTTCACCTGTGCACTCCCTATTTATACCTCACTTCCCCTTCACTCCCTCGCCGGATCTTGTTGCCATTGTGCCAGTGAAAGCGTTTCCTTGTGTGTTCCTAGTCTGTGTTCCAGACCTTCTGCCGTTGCCCCCGACTACGATCCTTGCTGCCTGCCCCGACCTTCTGCTACGTCCGACCTTGCTTCTGTCTACTCCCTTGTACCGCGCCTATCTTCAGCAGTCAGAGAGGTTGAGCCGTTGCTAGTGGATACGACCTGGTCACTACCGCCGCAGCAAGACCATCCCGCTTTGCGGCGGGCTCTGGTGAAAACCAGTAGTGACTTAGAACCGATCCACTAGCACGGTCCACGCCAATCCCTCTCTGGCACAGAGGATCCACTACCTGCCAGCCGGCATCGTGACAGTAGATCCGGCCATGGATCCCGCTGAAGTTCCTCTGCCAGTTGTCGCCGACCTCACCACGGTGGTCGCCCAGCAGTCACAACAGATAGCGCAACAAGGCCAACAGCTGTCTCAACTGACCGTGATGCTACAGCAGCTACTACCACAGCTTCAGCAATCATCTCCTCCGCCAGCTCCTGCACCTCCTCCGCAGCGAGTGGCCGCTTCTGGTCTACGACTATCCTTGCCGGATAAATTTGATGGGGACTCTAAATTCTGCCGTGGCTTTCTTTCCCAATGTTCCCTGCACTTGGAGATGATGTCGGACCAGTTCCCTACTGAAAGGTCTAAGGTGGCTTTCGTAGTCAGCCTTCTGTCTGGAAAAGCTCTGTCATGGGCCACACCGCTCTGGGACCGCAATGACCCCGTCACTGCCTCTATACACTCCTTCTTCTCAGAAATTCGAAGTGTCTTTGAGGAACCTGCCCGAGCCTCTTCTGCTGAGACTGCCCTGTTGAACCTGGTCCAGGGTAATTCTTCCGTTGGCGAGTACGCCGTACAATTCCGTACTCTTGCTTCAGAATTATCCTGGAATAATGAGGCCCTCTGCGCGACCTTTAAAAAAGGCCTATCCAGCAACATTAAAGATGTTCTGGCCGCACGAGAAATCCCTGCTAACCTACATGAACTCATCCATCTTGCCACTCGCATTGACATGCGTTTTTCCGAAAGGCGTCAGGAGCTCCGCCAGGATATGGACTTTGTTCGCACAAGACGTTTTTTCTCCCCGGCTCCTCTCTCCTCTGGTCCCCTGCAATCCGTTTCTGTGCCTCCCGCCGTGGAGGCTATGCAGGTCGACCGGTCTCGCCTGACACCTCAAGAGAGGACACGACGCCGCATGGAGAATCTCTGTCTGTACTGTGCCAGTACCGAACACTTCCTGAAGGATTGTCCTATCCGTCCTCCCCGCCTGGAAAGACGTACGCTGACTCCGCACAAAGGTGAGACAGTCCTTGATGTCTACTCTGCTTCTCCACGTCTTACTGTGCCTGTGCGGATATCTGCCTCTGCCTTCTCCTTCTCTACTATGGCCTTCTTGGATTCCGGATCTGCAGGAAATTTTATTTTGGCCTCTCTCGTCAACAGGTTCAACATCCCAGTGACCAGTCTCGCCAGACCCCTCTACATCAATTGTGTAAACAATGAAAGATTGGATTGTACCATACGTTTCCGCACGGAGCCCCTTCTAATGTGCATCGGACCTCATCACGAGAAGATTGAATTTTTGGTCCTCCCCAATTGCACTTCCGAAATCCTCCTTGGACTACCCTGGCTTCAACTCCATTCCCCAACCCTGGATTGGTCCACTGGGGAGATCAAGAGTTGGGGGCCCTCTTGTTTCAAGGACTGCCTAAAACCGGTTCCCAGTACCCCTTGCCGTGACTCTGTGGTTCCCCCTGTAACCGGTCTCCCTAAGGCCTATATGGACTTTGCGGATGTTTTTTGCAAAAAACAAGCTGAGACTCTACCTCCTCACAGGCCTTATGATTGTCCTATTGACCTCCTCCCGGGCACTACTCCACCCCGGGGCAGAATCTATCCTCTGTCCGCCCCAGAGACTCTTGCTATGTCGGAGTACATCCAGGAAAATTTAAAAAAAGGCTTTATCCGTAAATCCTCCTCTCCTGCCGGAGCCGGATTTTTCTTTGTGTCCAAAAAAGATGGCTCTCTACGCCCTTGCATTGACTACCGCGGTCTTAATAAAATCACGATAAAGAACCGCTACCCTCTACCCCTCATCTCTGAACTCTTTGATCGCCTCCAAGGTGCCCACATCTTTACCAAACTGGACTTAAGAGGTGCTTATAATCTCATCCGCATCAGAGAGGGGGATGAATGGAAAACGGCATTTAACACTAGAGATGGACACTTTGAGTATCTGGTCATGCCCTTTGGCCTGTGCAACGCCCCTGCCGTCTTCCAAGACTTTGTTAATGAAATTTTTCGTGATCTCTTATACTCCTGTGTTGTTGTATATCTGGACGATATCCTGATTTTTTCTGCCAATCTAGGAGAACACCGCCAGCATGTCCGTATGGTTCTTCAGAGACTTCGTGACAATCAACTTTATGCCAAGATAGAGAAATGTCTGTTTGAATGCCAATCTCTTCCTTTCCTAGGATACTTGGTCTCTGGCCAGGGACTACAAATGGATCCAGACAAACTCTCTGCCGTCTTAGATTGGCCACGCCCCTCCGGACTCCGTGCTATCCAACGTTTTTTGGGGTTCGCCAATTATTACAGGCAATTTATTCCACATTTTTCTGCCGTTGTGGCCCCTATCGTGGCTTTAACCAAAAAAAATGCCAATCCCAAGTCTTGGCCTCCTCAAGCGGAAGACGCCTTTAAACGGCTCAAGTCTGCCTTTTCTTTGGCTCCCGTGCTCTTCAGACCTGACCCATCTAAACCCTTCCTATTGGAGGTTGATGCCTCCTCTGTAGGAGCTGGAGCGGTCCTTCTACAAAAAAATTCTTCCGGGCATGCTGTTACTTGTGGTTTTTTTTCTAGGACCTTCTCTCCGGCAGAGAGGAACTACTCCATCGGGGATCGAGAGCTTCTAGCCATTAAATTAGCACTTGAGGAATGGAGGCATCTGCTGGAGGGATCAAGATTTCCTGTTATTATTTACACCGATCACAAGAACCTCTCCTATCTCCAGTCTGCCCAACGGCTGAATCCTCGCCAGGCCAGGTGGTCTCTGTTCTTTGCCCGATTTAATTTTGAAATTCACTTTCGGCCTGCCGATAAGAACATTAGGGCCGATGCTCTCTCTCGTTCCTCGGATGCCTCGGAAGTTGAACTCTCTCCGCAACACATCATTCCTCCTGACTGCCTGATCTCCACTTCTCCAGCCTCCATCAGGCAAACTCCTCCAGGAAAGACCTTCGTCTCTCCACGCCAACGCCTCGGAATCCTCAAATGGGGTCACTCCTCCCATCTCGCAGGTCATACAGGCATCAAGAAATCTGTGCAACTCATCTCTCGCTTCTATTGGTGGCCGACTCTGGAGACGGATGTCGTGGACTTTGTGCGAGCCTGCACTGTCTGTGCTCGGGATAAGACTCCTCGCCAGAAGCCCGCTGGTTTTCTTCATCCTCTGCCTGTCCCCGAACAGCCTTGGTCTCTGATTGGTATGGATTTTATTACAGACCTACCCCCATCCCGTGGCAACACTGTTGTTTGGGTGGTCGTTGATCGATTCTCCAAGATGGCACATTTCATCCCTCTTCCTGGTCTTCCTTCAGCGTCTCAGTTGGCTAAACAATTTTTTGTACACATTTTTCGTCTTCACGGGTTGCCCACACAAATAGTCTCGGATAGAGGCGTCCAATTCGTGTCAAAATTCTGGAGGGCTCTCTGTAAACAACTCAAGATTAAATTAAACTTTTCTTCTGCATATCATCCTCAATCCAATGGACAAGTAGAAAGAATTAACCAGGTCTTGGGTGATTATTTACGACATTTTGTTTCCTCCCGCCAGGATGATTGGGCAGATCTTCTACCATGGGCCGAATTCTCGTATAACTTTAGAGTTTCTGAATCTTCCTCCAAATCCCCATTTTTCGTGGTGTACGGCCGTCACCCTCTTCCCCCCCTCCCTACTCCCTTGCCCTCTGGTTTGCCCGCGGTAGATGAAGTGACTCGTGATCTTTCCACCATATGGAAAGAGACCCAAGTTTCTCTTTTACAGGCTTCATCTCGCATGAAAAAGTTTGCCGATAAGAAAAGAAGAGCTCCCCCCATTTTTGCTCCCGGAGACAAGGTATGGCTCTCCGCTAAATATGTCCGCTTTCGTGTCCCCAGTTACAAACTGGGTCCACGCTATCTTGGTCCCTTCAAAGTCTTGTGCCAAATTAATCCTGTCTCTTACAAACTTCTTCTTCCTCCTTCTCTCCGTATTCCTAATGCCTTTCATGTCTCTCTTCTTAAACCACTCATCATCAACCGTTTCTCTCCCAAATTAGTTTCTCCCACTCCTGTCTCCGGTTCTTCTGACGTCTTCTCAGTGAAAGAGATACTGGCCTCCAAGACGGTCAGAGGAAAAAAGTTCTTTTTGGTGGATTGGGAGGGCTGTGGACCTGAAGAGAGATCCTGGGAACCTGAGGACAACATCCTAGACAAAAGTCTGCTCCTCAGGTTCTCAGGCTCTAAGAAGAGGGGGAGACCCAAGGGGGGGGGGGTACTGTTACGCCGAGCGCTCCGGGTCCCCGCTCCTCCCCGGAGCGCTCGCTTCTCTCTCGCTACCGCAGCGCTCCGGGCAGCTCCACTGACCCGGTGCGCTGCGATACCGTCTCCAGCCGGGATGCGATTCGCGATGCGGGTAGCGCCCGCTCGCGATGCGCATCCCGGCTCCCGTACCTGACTCGCTCTCCGTCTGTCCTGTCCCGGCGCGCGCGGCCCCACTCCCTAGGGCGCGCGCGCGCCGGGTCTCTGCGATTTAAAGGGCCACTGCGCCGCTGATTGGCGCAGTGGTTCCAATTAGTGTGTTCACCTGTGCACTCCCTATTTATACCTCACTTCCCCTTCACTCCCTCGCCGGATCTTGTTGCCATTGTGCCAGTGAAAGCGTTTTCTTGTGTGTTCCTAGCCTGTGTTCCAGACCTTCTGCCGTTGCCCCCGACTACGATCCTTGCTGCCTGCCCCGACCTTCTGCTACGTCCGACCTTGCTTCTGTCTACTCCCTTGTACCGCGCCTATCTTCAGCAGTCAGAGAGGTTGAGCCGTTGCTAGTGGATACGACCTGGTCACTACCGCCGCAGCAAGACCATCCCGCTTTGCGGCGGGCTCTGGTGAAAACCAGTAGTGACTTAGAACCGATCCACTAGCACGGTCCACGCCAATCCCTCTCTGGCACAGAGGATCCACTACCTGCCAGCCGGCATCGTGACAAGGTAGAGAAGGCGTGCACTGTAGAGCCAGGGGGGGAGGGGTTATATATTTACGCAAAATTTATCAAACGACGTGCACAACTTTTGTAAATTGTGTAAAGGGGCAGATCTGTGTCTACAACAGACCCTAATGAGAAATCTCCCCCAATGATTCTATAAACTGGCGGTCGATAATAATGAGTATATAGTTTATATACATTTTTTGTGTAGAGGTTTTTTTTTGTTTAATATAATTTTTAATAGGAAAGAAATAAAAGACATTTTTGAAAAGGTTTCCAATCTCAGTTTTCGTTACTCAATAAAAAAGATTTACACCATTTTCTGAACAATATAATTTCAGTAGTATGTACCGTATATAAAGTATACAAAAAATAAGGTTGCAGCAGCAGCTCTCTTTGTCAAAAAAATCGAGGCTCTTAGCGCACTTTTTGATCAAAACGTGTCCCCATCCACCACACGGAGGTGGCCTCTTGTCGGATGAGACCCTAACATGCCTAATCCACTCACCTCTGCTGGGCATATGGCCTCTGACATGCAGGATCCTTTTATATTATGCATGTTTTGTGTATATCTATGTATCTATGTATCTATCTATATATATATATATGCATTGTACTATATGCACTATATCTCTGCACTTTTTATATCTTTTGTATATGTATGTATTGTATTGCATGCTCTATATATTCCTGCACTCTTCAGGCACTGCTCCTATCCATTTGGATTTAGTATACATCATTCCTGCACACTAATCAAGATTCATTTACCGTATTTTTCGCCGTATAAGACGCACTTTTTAATCTGCAAAACTGGGGGGGGGGGGGGAAAGTTGGTGCGTCTTACACGGCGAATACACACACCTATCGCGGCGGTACCGGTGGCCATCAACGGCCGGGACCCGCGGCTAATACAGGACATCACCGATCGCGTGATGATGACGGCGACGGAGAGCGTGGATCCCAGGGAAGAAGACGTCCGGAGCGTCGGGGATACCACGGGGACGCGGCGACAGCGAAGGAGTGACATCCAGGGCAGCGGTGACGGGTCCGGAGCGGCAGGGACACGTGAGTATTACCTCCTATCCAGTGGTCTTCAACCTGCGGACCTCCAGTTGTAGCAAAACTACAATTCCCAGCATGCCCGGACAGCCAACAGCTGTCCGGGCATGCTGGGAGTTGTTGTTTTGCAACATCTGGAGGTCCGCAGGTTGAAGATAACTGTTGGGTTCAGAATTTTTTTTTTCTAGATTTTGCGCCTTTAAAATTGGGTGTGTCTTATATACCGATGCGTCCTATAGGGCGAAAAATACGGTATACACTTCTACAAATATATTTTTTTACAAAAATATTTTTCTCATTTTTGTTTATGTTGCATGCGCTATTTACTGTATTTGTTTTACCATTATGCATGTTATCACATCCTTGTCATTTTTTTATGCTTTCATATGCCCCTGGATTATTATAATAATCATTATTGCTATTATCTCAAATGTATATGCATTATTTATAGCCATGTTATTGCCTTCACAGTCAGTTCTCCCACTATATATTTTCATTCTTTGTATTATTTAGCCCTGGGTCTGATGTTCAACTTATTTTGTATATCCCTCCATTAGCAGCGATCTGTCTTTCCCCCTAGAATTTTTTTGTGCACGCATGCGCAGTATGAGTGACTGTGGCCATGTTTTCGTTGCCGAACCCACTCTATAATGTGAATGCGCGTTGCGTGCTCCATCACACGAGTGCCGCGGTGTCCAACGTCACTTCCGACCCAGCGGCTTACTATTTGGACAGGTGTGTTATTCCTTTTCTATTGGGTCACTATTATATAAATTCCGAACCTGTAGCCATTATTTGCAGCCAAATGTTTTAACACATATTGATATATATTTATTTTATTTAGTCTATTATGTACATTTTTAGAATCATGTTCTTTTATTAATAAAAAAAAATATACATTTTCATACATCGATTTGTACTTTATTTGGTGTCGGGGTTACGCTTTTGGCGTTTGTAGGTATATATGCAGAAGGAATAAGTTGCAATATATAGGGGGAAAAAAGAAACATGGTGGTTGGGGTGCTGGTGACTACTCCCAATGAAGCAGAGCTGTAGTGTTCTGATCAATTCGGGAGCTGTGTATTCTTCCCCCACCATCACTTTCCTCCTCCTCCTATTCTCAAAAATGAGGAATCCTCCTGCCAGACTACCCAAATCTGTAGATAACGTTGGACTTTTTGTCAGAATTTTATTAATATTTATATTTGTATATTATATTATATTTGTTTTGTCTATGTTATAAAGTGATGTTCGTTCCCACCCAAATACCCAGTCCTCCGTATAAAGTCACCGCCCCCCCCCCCAAAAAAAAAACACCCTATACCCCGAGTTTTCTATACCTTTATTTAATAATAAAAAGCTTATTTCACCCTATAAAACAAATGGATGTAAATGTCCATGTTTACACCTGTCCTCAGAGCAGTGACATTCCGTATGACATCACACATGTGACTTCACAAATGGTGATAGCTGGAAAAAGAGGTGCAGAGCCCCAGAGGCCTTACTCTGAGGACTGCAATCTAGCGAGCACTAGTGTTTCTATATTGTTTCCTTGCGCTTTTTATTTTATTTTATCATGATTCGAGGGGACCACATCAGCAGGGATGAGGTCAATTTGGCCTGTAGCATGTGCTGGACAGTTACCATCCTCCTGGGTTCCCTCTTCACCACCGGCCCGAGTTTCTGGTTTGAAATCACCAGCAACCAACCGAGCCGGAATATCACCTCCAGCCACCTGCAAGGGCAGAACGATACCATCAGAGATCTGCCCAACTTGAATACTACCAGCAGCGACATGAAGTGTCCCATCTGGACGAGGACCAGGATCAGAAAGATCACCCCTGTCCTGGTGAGTAATCAAACCTCTGCCAGCAGCGACATGAAGTGTCCCATCTGGACCAGGACCAGGATCAGAAAGATCACCCCTGTCCTGGGGAGTAATGACACCACTGCCAGCAACGACGCAATCAACTGGGATTCCATTACCAACAACCTGCAGAGCGGGGCGGCCATCATCAAAAACTATCTTGGCTGGATCAGCACTTATGGTGACATGATCATCTGCCTGCTATGCTATATTCCCATCGATAACAACCTGCTGGACCGGTTCATAGATGCTGTTGACGACCTGATCTCGTTTGCTACTATCATCAGTGACCTGCTGTCCTGGATAGACACCACCACTGATTTGATCTTCTGGATCCCCACCATCACCAGCAGCTCCCTGCTTGCCTGGATGAACCCAGTCAATGAGTTTGTGACCTGGATTACCACCAACAGCACTATAGAGCTTCTTTACGTGATCTGTAACCCCACCGCCATCAGCTGGATCGGCTTCTTCAGTGACAGGCTCACCTGGATCGCCATCACACTCCAGCTTCTGACGTGGGTTATGCCAAGGGGGATAGTGACCAGCATCACCGGACCGATGGACTATATTAACTCGGTCAGACAGTTCCTGGGACGGGTCACCGTTGCCATCCTAATTGTCAATATCCCTGAGATTAAAGGTGTCATTACCATCATCGCCAGTATACTATGGGTATTCACCACCAACCTGTATGTATGAACACTGGAAAAGATGAATAAACATTTTTATTAGACAAATATTCCAATAGTTGTAATTATTGTTATAATAGACAAAGTAGGGAATTTATTATAAATCAGTGTTTTATATGTCAGTGAGAAACAAAAATATCTCGGAGTAAGGTGCCCCAAATGTATGAAGAGCCGCAGTTGAATATGATTTCACATAACTACAACTCCCAGCATGCCCAGACAGCCAATAGCACTGCTCAGCCTCTGATTGGTGGAGCACTTTGTCGTACGGTAATAACTCAACTAACCCCTTCCCACAGAATGCCTTATATAAACGGCCGATTGGGCAGGTCCTTCGCGCATTCCGCCGTTTATAAAAGGCATTCAGTTAACCCGGTGATGCGCGGCATCGCATGGGTTAGCTGGCAGAAGTCCCGCTGTTACCAGCAGGAGACAACTTCTGCAAGCCTCCCCCAGGACCATCTGTGGATGGTCCTAGTCAGCAATCCCTGTGATTGGTCCCTGTGGACCAATCACAGTGTGTCAGCTGACTGGGGGGGGGGGGTGTCTCAGCTGACTGGGGGGGGGTTTAAAGTTCATTTCCCTCAGTCTGCCCGTTCCTAGAAGTCGGGCAGAGCGGGGGATGATGAGTGCTGTGGGGGGGGGGGGGGGGGTGATGGGGTGGCCCACGGCACATACCTGGGACCGGCGGCAGGCACAAGTGGAGGAGGCAGCTGTGGCATCAGATGCAGCAGTGAAGATCGCTGTAATGTGATCTTCACTGTTGCTTCTAGGAGTTTTAAAACTACAACTCACAGCATGCCAAGCCTTTGGCTGTCTGGGCATGCTGGGAGTTGTAGTTTTGCAACATCTGGAGGGCCACAGTTTGGAGACCACTGTGCACTGGTCTCCAATCTGTGCTCTTCCAGATGTTACAGAACTACAACTTTCAGCATGCCTAGACTGTCTGGGCATGCTTGGAGTTGTAGTTTTGCAACAACTGGAGGCACACTAGTTGGGAAGCATTGTCTGTTTCCTAACTCAGTGTTTCCCAACCTGTTTGCCTCCAGCTGTTGCAAAACTATAACTCCCAGCATGCACTGACAGACCATGCATGCTGGGAGTTGTAGTTTAGCAACAGCTGGAGACACATGGGTTGCGAAACACTGAGTTAAGTAACAAACTGTGTTTTGCAACCAGTGTGCCTCCAGCTGTTGCATAACTACAACCCCCAGCATGATCGGACAGCCAAAGGGCATGCTGGGAGTTGTAGTTTTGCCCGTCCCCCATGTGAATGTACATTCACATGGGCAGGTGTTTACAGCAAGTTTCCTTGCTGTAAACCCCTGCCCTTGTTACATAAACCCCTGCCCTTATTATGTACCTTGAGGGGTGTAGTTTCCAAAATAGTATGCCATGTGGGGGCTTTTCAGCTGTTCTGGCACCATAGGGGCTTCCTAAATGTGACATGCCCCCCAAAAATCCTTTCAGAAAAACTCACTCTGCAAAAACCCATTGTCGCTCCTTCCCTTCTGAGCCCTCTACTGCGCCCTCCGAACACTTGACATACACATATGAGGTATTTCCTTACTCGAGAGAAATTGGGTTACACATTTGGGGGGATTTATCTCCTTTTACCCCTTGTTAAAATTCAAACACTGGGTCTACAAGAACAGGTTAGTGTAAAAAATTGAGATTTTGAATTTTCTCCTTCACTTTGCTGCTATTCCTGTGAAACACCTAAAGGGTAAACAAACATTATGAATGTCATTTTGAATACTTAGAGGGGTGCAGTTTTTATAATGGGGTCATTTGTGGGGTATTTCTAATATGAAGACCCTTCATATCCACTTCAAAACTGACATGGTCTGTGAAAAATTCCGATTTAGAAAATTTTGTGAAAAACTGGAAAATTGATGCTGAACTCTGAAGCCCTCTCATGTCTTCCAAAGTAAAAACATGTCAACTTTATGATGAAAACATATTATATTGTATATAATATAATAATATAAAGATATCTCCCGTATGATGCAAACATAAAGTAGACATATTGTATATGTGAATCAATATATAATTTATTTGAGATGCCTATTTTCCTTACAAGCAGAGAGCTTCAAAGTTAGAAAAATGCAAACTTTTCTAATTTTTCATAAAATTTTTGAATTTTTCACAAAGAAATGATGCAAGAATCGACAAAAATTTACAACTAGGATAAAGTTGAATTTGTCACGAAAAAACAATCTCTGAATCAAATTCATAAGTACAAGCATCCCAGAGTTATTAATGCTTAACCTCTTAAGGACTCAGGGCGTAGCCCGGTGTGAAAAACAGGGTCACACCGTGTCGGTCCCGGCTGCTAATCATAGCCGGGACCCTGGGCTAACAGCGCGCAGCATCGATCGTTGTGCCACGCGCTGTTAACCCTTCAGACGCGGCGATCAAAATTGAAGCCGCGTCTGAAAACGAAAGTAAACGCTTCCCGGCAGCACACTAGGGCTGATCGGGACATCGCGATAAAATTGCTATGTTCCGATCAGCTGGGACGCAGGCGGAGGTCTCCTTACCTCTCTCCGCGGCGTCCGATCGTCGATTGATTGCTCCAAGCCTGAGCTACAGGCTTGAGCAATCGAGCCCCTATCTGACTGATCCGTGCAAAGCTATGGCTTTGCAGGGATCTGCATAGGAGATCAGTGTGTGCAGTGTTATAGGTCCCTATGGGAGCTATAACACTGTAAAAAAAAAAAGTGAAAAAAAGAAGTTAACAAAGGTCATTTAAAAGGGGTACTCCGGTGAAAACCTTTTTTCTTTTAAATCAACTGGTGGCAGAAAGTTAAACATATTTGTAAATTACTTCTATTAAAAAAATCTTAATCCTTCCAGTACTTATTAGCTGCTGAATGCTACAAAGGAAATTCCTTTTTTTTGGAACACTGATGACATCATGAAGACAGTGCTCTCTGCTGACATCTGTGTCCGTTTTAGCAACCATGCTGCCTTGCAGTGCTGGAGACTTGGATTCAAATCCCACTAAGGACAACAATAAATAAAGTGTTATTATTATTATAATAACGTCAGCAGAGAGAACTGTGCTCGTGATGTCATCAGGAAGTACAGGAAGGATTAAAAAAAATTTAAAAGTAGTAATTTACAAATATGTTTAACTTTCTGCCACCAGTTGATTTAAAAGAAAAAAGGTTTTCACCAGAGAACCCCTTTAACTCCTTCCCTAATAAAAGTTTGACCCCTTTTCCCATAAAAAAAAAACGAAATAAACATATGTGGTATCGCTGCGTGCGAAAATGTCCGAACTATAAAAATATATTGTTAATTAAATCGCTCGTTCAATGGCTTACACGCAAAAAATATTCCAAAGTCCAAAATAGTGTATTTTTGGTCACTTCTTATATCATGAAAAAATGAATAAAAAGCGATCAAAAAGTCCGATCAATACAAACATGGTACCGATAAAAACTTCAGAACACGGCGCAAAAAATGAGTCCTCATACCGGCCTGTATGCAGAAAACTAAAAAAGTTATAGGGGTTAGAAGATGAGAATTTTTAACATATAAATTTTCCTGCATGATGTAGTTATGATTTTTTTCCGAAGTAATACAATATCCAACCTATATAAGTAGGGTATCATTTTAACCGTATGGACCTACAGAATAAAAATGATGTGTTATTTTTACCAAAAAATGCACTGCGTAGAAACGGAAGCCCCCAAAATTTACAAAAGGAAATTTTTTCTTCAATTTTGTCGCACAATGATTTCGCCGTTTCGCCGTGGATTTTTTGGTAACATAAGTAATGTCACTGCATAGTAGAATTGGTTGCGCAAAAAATAAGCCATCATATGGATTCTTAGGTGCAAAATTGAAAGCGTTATGATTTTTTAGAAGGTGATGAGGAAAAAATGAAAATGCAAAAACGGAAAAATGCTGAGTCCTTAAGGGGTTAAAGTGACAGTGGTCAGATCTGCAAAAAATGCTCTGGTCCTTAAGGCCAAAATCACCTCGGTCCTTAAGGGGTTAAAATTATGAAATATGGTCATAAAAATATTAATTATGAAAAATTATGAAAATGTATCATTAGGCAGGTAGTACCCCCAAATTAGACCCCCCCATTAGACAGGTAGTACCCCCAAATTACACCCCCCCCCCAGTAGACAGGTAGTACCCCCAAATTAGACCCCTCCCCCAGTAGACAGGTAGTACCCTCAGATTAGACCCCCCCCAGTAGACAGGTAGTACCCCCAGATTAACCCCCCCCCCCCCCCCTCTCCCGCAGTAGGCAGTGATTCCCAAATGGGGTGCCGCGGGATTTTGACGGCAAATATTTTATTTTTTTATTCACCGGCCTGGCCTGCGCGTCTGAAATTTATGGCGCCGCAGGGGGGAAGGGAAGTATGTGTGCGCTTTGCTGTGCGTGCACACATCGCAACCCCCTGCATTCCTCTCACCCTGCGGCTCAGTGAGTGAGTGCACTGGCGGTGCTCTGCCGGATTACCGTGCCGGTGTAGTGACCCGTGCCCCAGCATCCCCCTCCCCCCCCAGCGGCCCAGTGAGTGAGTTCACTGGCGGTGCTCTGCCGGATTACCGTGCCGGTGTAATGACCCGTGCCCCAGCGTCCCCCTCCCCCCAGCGTCCCAGTGAGTGAGTGCCCTGTCGGAGCCCTGAGTCGCTGCCCTGCCGGAGAGGGGAGGAAGGTGGAAGCTGCGCCTGATTACTGTGCCAGTGTAGTGAAGAAAAATGGCAAAAAGGTACTGTACCCTTTCCTACCCTCTGTTACCCCTTCTTAACCCCGTCCACCCCCCCTCACCCCTGTCATTCATGTCCACCCCCTGTCTATCCCTGTCACCCATGTCCACCCCTCCCTATCCACCCCCCTGTAACACATGTCTACCCCCCTATTCACCCCTCTATCCCTTTGTCACCCCTCTTTTATCCCCCTTGTCATCCTTGTCCACCCCCGTTATCCCTGTTCACCCCCATATCTCCCGTGTCCACCATCCTGTCATCCATGTCCACCTTGGCCACCTCTGTCCATTCCTCTGCAACACATGTTTCCCCCCCCATCCACCCCTCTGACCACCCCCCAGTCCACATCTGTCACCATTGTCCCTCCACCCTAATCACCCCTCTGTCCCTCCTGTCATCCATGTCCACCTTGGCCATCCCCCCTCTGTCACCCATGTACACTCCTCTACCCCCCATTCCATAGACTTGCATACGGGGGGCGGGGGGGTGACATCACACGGAGGCGGCGGGGGGGGTGGGGGGGTGGTCATGATACTCTGGCCCCGTGGTCGCTCAAACAGGTGGGTGGCGAATACAAGATTGCGGGGGTCCCCAGCGGCGGGACCCCCATGGGGAGACATCATATCCCCTATCCTTTGGATAGGGTATAAGATGTCTCAGGGCCGGAGTACCCCTTTAAGATGTTAGCCGAGCTTTCTTACAATCTTACTGAGGAACCTTCTGACAATATTTTACCATTTCTTCTCACACTGTATGGTCACTGCAATTCTCTGTAAAGACGAGGTTACTCATTCCATTAACCCCTTAAGGACCCGGGCTTTTTCCGTTTTTTCATTTTCAATTTTTCCTCCTTAACTTTAAAAAATCATAACTGTAAACTTTTCACCTAAAATTCTATATGATGGCTTATTTTTTGCGTCACCAATTCTTCTTTGTAATGACATAAGTCATTTTACCCAAACATCTACGGTGAAACGGGAAAAAAAATCAATGTGCGACAAAATTGATGAAAAAACTCTATTTTGTACGTTTTGGGGGCTTCCGTTTTTACGCAGTACATTTTTTGGCAAAAATTACACCTTATCTTTATTCTGTAGTTCCATATGGTTAAAATGATACCCTACTTGTATAGGTTTGATTTTGTATCACTTCAGAAAAAAATCATGAATACATGCAGGAACATTTATACATTTAAAATGGTCATCTTCTGACCCCTATAACTTTTTAATTTTTCTGTGTTCCGGGCGCTATGAGAGCTCATTTTTTGCGCCATGATCTGAAGTTTTTAGGTGTATCATTTTTGTTCTGATCAGACTTATTGATCACTTTTTATTCACTTTTTTGTGGTATAAAAAGTGATCAAAAATGCGCTATTTTGGACTTTGGATTTTTTTTGCGCATACGCCATTGAACGTGTGGTTTAAAATGCAGTATATTTTTATAATTCGGACATTTCTGCACGCGATGATACCACATATGTTTATTTTTATTTACACTGTGTTTTTTTTATTCTTGGAAATGCCGGGTGATTCAAACTTTTATTAGGGGAAGGGATAATTGAAAGGGTTAATGATTTTTTTTTTTTTTTTAACACTTCTCTTATGCAATATTATAGCTCCTATAGGGGGCTATAACATTGCATTAACTGATCTTTACCACTGATTGATCCATCTCCATAGGAATGGATCAATCAGTGTTTTCGGCGATTGGATGCTCAAGTCTGGATCTCAGGCTTGAAGCATTCATTCGGCCATTGGACAGTGCAGGAGAAGGTAAGAAGACCTCCTCCTGTGCTACAGTTGTTCGGGATGCCGACATTATACCGCAATGATCCCGAACAGCTCCCTGAGCTAGTCGGGCACTTTTACTTTCGTTTTTAGCTGCGCGGCTCAGCTTTGAGCGCGCGGCTAAAGGGTTAATAGCGCGCGGCACTGCGATCAGTGCCGCGCGCTGTTAGATGCGGGTCCCGGCTTCACTATGATGCCGGGCCCGCCGCAATATGATGCGGGGTCCTTAAGAGGTTAAAGTGGTACTCCAGTGGAAAACTAGATTTATTTTTTAAATCAACTGGTACCAGAAAGTTTAACAGATTTTTAAATTACTTCTATTAAAAAATCTTAATCCTTCCAGTACTTATTAGTGGCTATATATTACAGAGAAAATTCTTTTCTTTTAGGATTTCATTTCTTTCATGACCACAGTGCTCTCTCCTGACACCTCTGTCCATTTTAGGAACTGTCCAGAGCAGCATATGTTTGCTATGGGGATTTTCTCCTGCTCTGGACAGTTCCTGACATGGACAGAGGTGTCAGCAGTGGGCACTGTGGTCATGACAGAAAAGAAATCCAAAAAGAAAAGAACCTCTGGAGAATACAGCCACTAATAAGTACTGGAAGGATTAAGATTTTTTTTCAATTGAATTAATTTACAAATCTTGGCACCAGTTGACTTAAAAAAAAAAAAAGGTTTTCCACCAGAATACCCCTTTAAAGTACTGTGCACAACGTATATGTGGTTTATTGCTGGGGTATGCGTGCTGTTTAACAAAACATGGTGGCCGGGAGCGACACATGGAGCGACATCAGCCACCATAGAGCCACATGGAGCGACATCAGCCACCATAGAGCCACATAGAGCGACATCAGCCACCATAGAGCCACATGGAGCGACATCAGCCACCATAGAGCCACATGGAGCGACATCAGCCACCATAGAGCCACATCAGCCACCATACAGCCACATGGAGCGACATCAGCCACCATAGAGCCACATGGAGCGACATCAGCCACCATAGAGCCACATAGAGCGACATCAGCCACCATAGAGCCACATAGAGCGACATCAGCCACCATAGAGCCACATAGAGCGACATCAGCCACCATAGAGCCACATGGAGCGACATCAGCCACCATAGAGCGACATCAGCCACCATAGAGCCACATGGAACGACATCAGCCACCATAGAGCCACATGGAGCGACATCAGCCACCATAGAGCCACATGGAGCGACATCAGCCACCATAGAGCCACATAGAGTGACATCAGCCACCATAGAGCCACATGGAGCGACATCAGCCACCATAGAGCCACATGGAGCGACATCAGCCACCATAGAGCCACATAGAGCGACATCAGCCACCATAGAGCCACATAGAGCGACATCAGCCACCATAGAGCGACATCAGCCACCATAGAGCCACATAGAGTGACATCAGCCACCATAGAGCCACATGGAGCGACATCAGCCACCATAGAGCCACATGGAGCGACATCAGCCACCATAGAGCCACATGGAGCGACATCAGCCACCATAGAGCCACATAGAGCGACATCAGCCACCATAGAGCCACATAGAGCGACATCAGCCACCATAGAGCCACATGGAGCAACATCAGCCACCATAGAGCCACATGGAGCGACATCAGCCACCATAGAGCCACATGGAGCGACATCAGCCACCATAGAGCCACATAGAGCGACATCAGCCACCATAGAGCCACATAGAGCGACATCAGCCACCATAGAGCGACATCAGCCACCATAGAGCCACATGGAGCGACATCAGCCACCATAGAGCCACATAGAGCGACATCAGCCACCATACAGCCACATGGAGCGACATCAGCCACCATAGAGCCACATGGAGCGACATCAGCCACCATAGAGCCACATAGAGCGACATCAGCCACCATAGAGCCACATAGAGCGACATCAGCCACCATAGAGCCACATAGAGCGACATCAGCCACCATAGAGCCACATGGAGCGACATCAGCCACCATAGAGCGACATCAGCCACCATAGAGCCACATGGAACGACATCAGCCACCATAGAGCCACATGGAGCGACATCAGCCACCATAGAGCCACATGGAGCGACATCAGCCACCATAGAGCCACATAGAGTGACATCAGCCACCATAGAGCCACATGGAGCGACATCAGCCACCATAGAGCCACATGGAGCGACATCAGCCACCATAGAGCCACATAGAGCGACATCAGCCACCATAGAGCCACATAGAGCGACATCAGCCACCATAGAGCGACATCAGCCACCATAGAGCCACATAGAGTGACATCAGCCACCATAGAGCCACATGGAGCGACATCAGCCACCATAGAGCCACATGGAGCGACATCAGCCACCATAGAGCCACATGGAGCGACATCAGCCACCATAGAGCCACATAGAGCTACACCAGCCACCATAGAGCCACATAGAGCGACATCAGCCACCATAGAGCCACATGGAGCGACATCAGCCACCATAGAGCCACATGGAGCGACATCAGCCACCATAGAGCCACATAGAGCAACATCAGCCACCATAGAGCCACATAGAGCGACATCAACCACCATAGAGCCACATAGAGCGACATCAGCCACCATAGAGCCACATGGAGCGACATCAGCCACCATAGAGCCACATGGAGCGACATCAGCCACCATAGAGCCACATAGTGACATCAGCCACCATAGAGCCAAATGGAGCGACATCAGCCACCATAGAGCCACATAGTGACATCAGCCACCATAGAGCCACATGGAGCGACATCAGCCACCATAGAGCCACATGGAGCGACATCAGCCACCATAGAGCCACATAGAGCGACATCAGCCACCATAGAGCCACATAGAGCGACATCAGCCACCATAGAGCGACATCAGCCACCATAGAGCCACATGGAGCGACATCAGCCACCATAGAGCCACATGGAGCGACATCAGCCACCATAGAGCCACATAGAGCGACATCAGCCACCATAGAGCCACATAGAGCGACATCAGCCACCATAGAGCCACATAGAGCGACATCAGCCACCATAGAGCCACATGGAGCGACATCAGCCACCATAGAGCCACATGGAGCGACATCAGCCACCATAGAGCCACATAGAGCGACATCAGCCACCATAGAGCGACATCAGCCACCATAGAGCCACATAGAGCGACATCAGCCACCATAGAGCCACATGGAGCGACATCAGCCACCATAGAGCGACATCAGCCACCATAGAGCCACATGGAACGACATCAGCCACCATAGAGCCACATGGAACGACATCAGCCACCAGGCCAGTATTTTACCGGCACAGCCTTTATTTTGTCGACCCTGACGGTTATTTTTATATAAAAAAATACTGGCAATTCAATGGCCGGTATTTATCCAACCAATCCGACTCCTGGAATGGATCCAACCAATCAGATTCCCGGAATGTTGCACCATATACTATACCAGTGTTTCCCAACCAGAGTGCATCCAGCTGTCGCAAAACTGCAACTCCCAGCATGCCCGGACAGCTGTTGGCTGTCCGGGCATGCTGGGAGTTGCAGTTTTGCGACAACTGGAGGCACCCTTGGTTGGGAAACACTGGTTTAGAGTGGGCAGCAGAAGAGACAGCTGGAGCCGGGGGACAGACAAGTACCATCCGTGACATGAAAAGCACCTAAATAAGAATTGCTGAAGCAGCACAGGGACTACAAAGTGTTAACCCTGAAGTAGGATCATCTGAGAGAGATTAAGAGGTTGTATTATAATAGTCTGCCCCTGCTACGAGGGCCTAGAACTAGTATTAAAGGGGTTCTCTGGTGCTTACACATCTTTTCCCCTAACCAAAGGATAGGGGATAAGATGCCTGATCGCGGGACTCCCGCCGCTGGGGACCCCAGGATCTTGAACGCGGCACCCGTTTGTAATCAGTCCCCGGAGCTGTCACGCCCCTTCCCGTAGGCTTGCATTGAGGGGTGGAGCGTGACGTCACACAGGGGCGGAGGCGTGACGTCACACGCCGCCGGCCGTGTGGTCGCCGGTAATCAGACCCGGAGCGAACACGCTCCGGGGACTGATTACAAACGGGGTGCCGCGTTCAAGATCCTGGGGTCCCCAGCGGCGGGAGTCCCGCGATCAGGCATCTTATCCCCTATCCTTTGGATAGGGGAAAAGATGTGTAAGCACCGGAGAACCCCTTTAATACTAGTTCTAGGCCCTCGTAGCAGGGGCAGACTATTATAATACAACCTCTTAATCTCTCTCAGATGATCCTACTTCAGGGTTAACACTTTTTAGTCCCTGTGCTGCTTCAGCAATTCTTATTTAGGTGCTTTTCATGTCACGGATGGTACTTGTCTGTCCCCCGGCTCCAGCTGTCTCTTCTGCTGCCCACTCTAAACCAGTGTTTCCCAACCAAGGGTGCCTCCAGCTGTCGCAAAACTGCAACTCCCAGCATGCCCGGACAGCCAACAGCTGTCCGGGCATGCTGGGAGTTGCAGTTTTGCGACAGCTGGATGCGCTCTGGTTGGGAAACACTGGTATAGTATATGGTGCAACATTCCGGGAATCTGATTGGTTGGATCCATTCCAGGAGTCGGATTGGTTGGATAAATACCGGCCATTGAATTGCCAGTATTTTTTATATAAAAATAACCGTCAGGGTCGGCAAAATAAAGGCTGTGCCGGTAAAATATTGGCCTGGTGGCTGATGTCGTTCCATGTGGCTCTATGTTGGCTGATGTCGTTCCATGTGGCTCTATGGTGGCTGATGTCGCTCTATGGTGGCTGATGTCGCTCTATGTCGCTCTATGGTGGCTGATGTCGCTCCATGTGGCTCTATGGTGGCTGATGTCGCTCTGTGGCTCTATGGTGGCTGATGTCGCTCTATGTGGCTCTATGGTGGCTGATGTCGCTCTATGTGGCTCTATGGTGGCTGATGTCGCTCCATGTGGCTCTATGGTGGCTGATGTCGCTCCATGTGGCTCTATGGTGGCTGATGTCGCTCTATGTGGCTCTATGGTGGCTGATGTCGCTCTATGTGGCTCTATGGTGGCTGATGTCGCTCTATGTGGCTCTATGGTGGCTGATGTCGCTCTATGTGGCTCTATGGTGGCTGATGTCGCTCCATGTGGCTCTATGGTGGCTGATGTCGCTCCATGTGGCTCTATGGTGGCTGATGTCACTCTATGTGGCTCTATGGTGGCTGATGTCGCTCCATGTGGCTCTATGGTGGCTGATGTCGCTCTCACATCTCTCCACCAGTGGTGTGACCTCACACAAGCCACGAATGCTGATGTCTCAACAAGTCACAGTTCACACCGGCAGTACACAGTCATCACTTTCCGCCTATTTTAAAATAAGCATATAGACCGGGGGTCTCAAACTGGTGGCCCTCCAGATGATTTAAAACGTCAACTCCCAGCATGCCTGGACATGCCCAGACAGCCATTTTCTGCAGCTAATGTCTGTCGGGAATGCTGGGAGTTGAAGTTTTGCAACATCTGGAGGGCCACCAGTTTGAGACATCTGATGTAGACCCAACAATGTAATGGTCATAGAATAAGTTCCTCATGCTATTGCCTGTTTACTACCAAATAGCCTCATGGTCAGACTTCCCGGCCACCATGTTTTGTTAAACAGCACGCATACCCCAGCAATAAACCACATATACGTTGTGCACAGTACTTTAAAGGGGTATTCTGGTGGAAAACTTTTTTTTTTTAAGTCAACTGGTGCCAGAAAGTTTAAAAGATTTGTAAATTAATTCAATTGAAAAAAAATCTTAATCCTTCCAGTACTTATTAGTGGCTGTATTCTCCAGAGGTTCTTTTCTTTTTGGATTTCTTTTCTGTCATGACCACAGTGCCCACTGCTGACGCTCTTTTTATTATAAATATATAAAAACTTAACAAAACAGAAAAACAGGCTTAACTAGCATTAACAAAACACAACACAACAAAACCTGCCTAACTGGCCAGCCCAACTTAACTAAACTAACTAAACACATAACATTATACCTACATATAAATTATCAAAAATACTATCACACACACATACCCACACATTCTTTACATAAATATAAAAATAGCTTTACTTAGCTTTAACTAAAAACAACCAGACTTGGTAAAACTCAACCACACATTACATTCACAACTAACCCACCCCAAAACCCCCACCACCACCACCCCCCCCCCCCTTTTTTTTTTTTTTTTTCATATGTTTATAAATTTTTTTTTTTTAATAAAATTTAATTTTTTCCCTCACATATATACACATATATACATATATACATATATACATATGTATATATATATACACATACACAAACATACATATACACACCCTTTTTTAATCTACACTACCATAATACAACCAATATTAAATTAAAGTAATATAAAAATGCTAACTAAATCTGATCCGACTGCCTATCCCCATCCCCTCAAATAAGATAACCAATCCATACTATATAATAATATATACAATACGAATATAAAAACACAAATACATAACCTAAATGCAAATACATACATAAACTATATACACCAACAAACCAAAATATACACCTACAAAACACATGACATCTTACACTAGACTAACCCATTACCCACACAACCACCCACATTGACATGGGTCAGAGTCCATAGTCCATGGATATCGAGTCCAGTCCACAACTGACCCATGCCAGCCCCTCCAAACATCCACCAACCCACCAATTCCCCCACCCAACCTAATCTATACCCAAAACCAACTATACAAATACAACTTCATAACATAACATATACAAAACAATACAACCCACCTTAGGCCCAAGTTCGGTCGCCTGTAAGCCCTTTACGCAATCCATATTCTGAAAACAAAACAAAAAGACTAGGGTGTACATGCATAGCCCACCACCAGGAAGAAGGATGGCAATCCTGATGTTACTTTATAAACTCTCTCCACTAACTTTTCCCTACGACTCACCCTACTGTTATCCCTTCAACAAACTGACCCTGCACTCACCCTCTCTCTGTCCCTACATTGCTATCCCTAACCAGAAAAAGGGGTACTCTACCCAAGAGGTCTAGTACCTAGGGCACATCAAATGAAAAACCTCTGCACAGGAGAGAAGCCCTGCTGGTACCAAGACTGCCATACTCCAAAGACCTGATCTTCCCGAGGTCACCGGTGATGTTCCTACAGACCTCCACCTCGGAGAGGACTTTCCGCTGTGTAGATACTAGACACCGTGCGTTCCACGTGTAGTACCTAACTACTAAGCTGATTACAAATAAAGTGCCCCGGTCTCGGCCACCCAGGTTCCTGAATGCCCCATAAGCCCACTCCGGATAGGTAAGGCCGGCAAGTTGACTCCAGCCAATGGAAGCACCCACCCGGTTGTAGACCCCTATATTAAAGGGACAATGAAGCAGGAAGTGGTCCATGCTTTCCAGCATGTCCTCGCACTCTTCTCTGGGACATCCCCGGTCATCAGAGCTCCTACACTTCAAATTGTCCCTCACATATAGCTTCCCCTGAAAGCAGCGCCAGGCCAAGTCCCAAAACTTCTGGGGGATCCTTTTCATGTTTAAAAGGTACAACCCCACCCTCAGATCCCGACCTGGGCAGTCCCTGAGCGCCAGAGGCTTCTGGAAGTGGGTCAACAGAACCCGTTTGTCAAGGAACTGCCTTGACTGGGTCCTGATCTCCCACACTCCCAGACCCCACCGACGTATCGCCTTCAGAGTTGGGGTAGCATAAGCCGGAAGATATCCGTGTGGCGTACGGAGGTCCTTCACTTGCCCTCCTGTCTCCCATTCCTAGAAGAAAGGCCGAAACCATTCCCTGCAGGAGATTACCCACGAAGGAGCCCTCTCTGACCAGAGGTTTGAGATGTTAGCTTTCAAGAAGGTGTTTGTTAAGAACACCACAGGATTTACCATAGATAAACCCCCTAGTCTCCTCGTGCGGTACGTAACCTCCCTCTTGACTAGGTTCATCCTGTTCCCCCATAACAGTTGGAAAAACAGGCTGTAGATCCTAGTGTAGTAAGCCTCTGGCAAGATACATACGCTGCCCAGATAGATAAACAAGGGGAGCAGGTACGATTTGATCAGGTGTACCCTTTCCCTGAGGGTCATAGACCAACCCTTCCATTGGTCCACCTTCTGAGCGGCATCCTGGAGCTTACCATCCCAGTTTTTGGTGGGATAATCATCCTGGCCGAAAGTGATGCCCAAAACTTTTGCTGACTCTTGGGGCCCTGGAAGGGTGTCCGGGAGATCAAACGTGGGATCTCCCCCTCCCAGCCAGAGACTCTCACACCTATCCCGGTTGATCTTAGACCCGGATGCCTCAGAGTAGCGGTCCACTTCCGACATCACCACATCGACCTCCTCTCTCGAGGACACGAAAATGGTGACATCATCAGCGTATGCCACCACTCTCTGGGCGACATCCAGCTCCGCCAGACTCATCCCGACTCCCGCCAACGGCCCACAATCTACCCTCCGGACGAAGGGATCGATCGCAAACACGTATAAAAGCGGGCTCAAAGGACAACCCTGACGGACTCCGGACCCCACCTCAAAAGAGCGGCCAGACCAACCGTTCACAAGCGGGAAACTCTCTGCCCCTGCATACAAGATCTTAAGCCAATTAACAAAAGTACTTGGTAAGCCATATCTCAGTAGGACGGACCAGAGGTAGTCATGGTTCACCCGATCAAATGCTTTGGCCTGATCCAAGGACAGCATGTACCCCTTCCAGAGACCCGCACTACTCCGCTCCACTGCCTCCCTGACACTGAGGACAGCACTTAAGGTGCCTCGGCCTGGAACAGAGCAGTGCTGGGCCCCCGAAAGGAGCCGGGGTGCAAACTTCACCCGCCGATTAAACAGTATCTTGGCCAGAAGCTTCCTGTCCGTATTGAGAAGAGCTATGGGCCTCCAATTCTCAATCCGGCTAGGATCTTTACCCTTTGACAGGAGAATAAGGGCGGACCTCCTCATTGACTTCGGCAGAGTGCCCGAGGAGAGACACTCATTGAATACCTCAGTCAAGAGGGGAGCTAAAGACTCCTTAAAGGTCCTGTACCACTCGGATGTTAAGCCATCCGGACCTGGCGACTTCTTAGGGGCAAGCCCCTCGATCGCCAGTCTCACTTCCGCTTCCCTGATTTCTTCTGCCAAAACATCAAGAGAGGGGTCTACCCCTGGCTCAGGAAAGGTTTCAGCCAGGAAAACCGACATCCTGTCTAGATCTAGATCCTTCCTTCCCAAGAGGTGCGAGTAGAAGGATCTGACGACCTCCAAGATCCCCGATCTGGACCGATTCAGAGATCCTGTACTATCGATCAGTCCTGAAATGACTTTACTACTCACTGACATCTTACAGTTTCTGTAAGGGTCGGGCGAGCGGTACTTCCCGAAATCCCTCTCAAAAACCAAAGATGCGTGCCTATCGTACTGACACCTCATCAGCAAGGATTTCACTCTGGAGATATCCTCTCGGCTACCTCCATTCGAGACAAGAAGCTCGAGTTTCCTCCTCAGACCCTGATACAAGCGATACCTGTTCAGGGACCTGAGGCTCGAGAGCTGGCGGAAGAACCCCGCAACACGCTTCTTGAATATCTCCCACCACTCCAGCTTATTACTACAAAGATCCAGTAAAGGTACCTGACTCTGAAGAAAATCCTCAAAGGACTGTCTTACCTCCGCTTCCACCAGGAGGGACGAATTCAGCTTCCAATAACCTTTACCCATGCGGGGGGTCTCTGAAACATTCAGGGAAAACAAAATCATACAGTGATCGGAGAACTCCACCTCAACCACGGACACTGCGGAAGAGACGGCTTCCTCCTTTAAATAAAACCTATCTATTCTAGACCTGCAGCTACCTTGATGATAGGTGAAACCCGCGTGGCCCGAGGGGCTCCGGATGTGGGCGTCCTCTAGGCGAGCTTCTCTAGTTATGCTAATTAGTGCCACACTATCGCAAGTCAGTGGACCATTGGAGCCTCTCCTATCCTGGGACCTCGTGACATTATAGAAGTCCCCTCCAAAGATCACCTGCCGACTCGTAAAAAGAAAGGGCTTAATCCTCATAAAGAGATCTTTACGGCCCCGCTTAGTTTGCGGGGCGTAGATGTTAATGAGCCGGAGCTCTTGTCCCTTCATGAAGACATCAATGATCA
Source organism: Hyla sarda (assembly GCF_029499605.1). Lineage (NCBI taxonomy): Eukaryota > Metazoa > Chordata > Amphibia > Anura > Hylidae > Hyla > Hyla sarda. Next base: position 184,785 of record NW_026610578.1, read on the forward strand.
GGCACCTCCCCATTTCTAGCGCAATAACCCGTCTGCATTCAACAGGAGCGGAAAAAAAGACCACCACCCCACTATACGGCTCAGCCGCAAGAGACCAGTGGGAGGGACCGCGCCTCCACTCTCTCCTGGCTTTTGCCAGAGAGGCAAGATCTGACAACCTGGTCTCTTGTAAAAAGAAAATGTTGGCTTCAACACGGCCGAGAAAATCAAAGGCTGCAAATCTAGCCGTATTCGACTTTATACTGGCACAGTTAATAGATGCCAGCGTCAGTGGGGTGAGTGCCGCCATCATGGGTGATTGAGTTAGATGGCCTCACCCCTTAAACCTTCTTCCTCTCCTTCCCTCCACCCCCATCGGAATCAGAGGAAGACCCTTTACTTCTTTTTAAACTCTGGGACATATCCATCCTAGGATCTTTACCTCCGGCACCTGGTGTTACCTCTCCCCCTGAGGAAACTACCCCAGAGGAAGGAGGCTCGGTACCTCCTGGAGGCCGCACTGCCTCCTGACCCTCGAGAAGAGGAGGGGAGATGGTATCCCCGAGGGCCTCATATCGATTCGAAAGGACGATCAGAGGGTCAGAGACTGAGTTGTTCCTTCTATGGTCTGAGGCTACAATTGAAGAGGAGGACAGCGCCACCTTACTCTTACACTTCTTCCTCCTCTTCTTTTTCTGGCCACCATTTACTGTCTGCCCCTCCTCCTCCTCCTCATCCACAGTTTCGGATTCAGAGGTATGACTGGAGGAAGGAGCATCTTGACCTTCTTCCCTACGCAGTCTCCCTATCTCCTCGTCCAGTTTGGCCTCACCCAAAGCCTCAGAGTTATTCTGACCTCCTTCTGAGCCAGTGTCTGGAGTGGGACCCCGAGCTACCCCTGGCACCTGGGCATTCTCAAGGGCCCTCTCCAACCTGCGCTTCTCCTCTCGCCTCCGCATAGAGGGGGTCTTATGTTTTTCCTTCACTGGCTTTGGTGCCCCCTCTCCTCCACTGGTCCCCTCCCCCGCCGGGGCAACTGTTAGGCTTTCCCCAGACGGGGCGGTCACAGCATTAGAGAACGAGCGCGGACACCGGCTGAACGGGTGACCTAAGTCACCACACAAGTTACACCGAATCTGCCCACAGGTAGCCGCCAGGTGACCCACCCCACAGCAGAGGGCGCATATCTGCTGAGTGCAGTTGGCACTAAAGTGGTTTGGGTCACCACACCTGTGACACAGCTTCGGCTGCCCCTGGTAGAAGATCTGAATCCTGTCGCGTCCCAGGAAGGTGGCCGAAGGAATGTGGGTGACCGTGTTCCCGGAACGCCTGAGACGGACGGAAAACGTCCAGGCCCCAGACCATATATTGTGCTCATCAAAGTTTTTCCGGGGGATGTCCATCACCTCCCCGTACCTGCCCAGCCAGGTCATAATGTCATAACAAGAAAGTGACTCGTTACGGGTCAAAACGGTCACTTTCTTTACCATACTCTGGCGAGATACCGCTTTTACAGCGAAATCTCGCCATCCGGGCTCGTTTTTCACCAGCTCATAATTAGACCAGAAGAGATCTAGTCCCTCCGGCCTAACAAAGCTGACGTCAAACTCAGAGGAGCCGAAAGGGTGGATCAGGGCAAAGATGTCCCTAGCCCTGAAACCCATCTGGAAGAGAAGCTCCACCACCTTGCCCCTTTGGGGGCACGCATCTTCGCCTTTCCAGACCAGACGGGCCACATTCCTGCGACCTACCTCCTGCCCGGGTGTCTGGAGGGACCATACAGTCTCCCCATTTCTCTGTCGGAATGCTCCCAGATCATGTCTCTCCACCCAGAAAGATAGGTCCATCTCCTTTCCCTCTACCTGGAGCGTCCTTTCTCCTCTCTTTAGTGCCTCCAGGAGGCGCCGTTGCAATTGACCGTCACCAGATACAGGAGGTAAAGATCCCACTGAACCCCCGGCCGCCACGCTGGCATAACTCCTGGCGACCGAGGGGGCAGCCGGACCAGACCCTGTCCCTACGGCCCCACCTAAACCCCCTGCACTGCCACAAACGTCACTATTATACACACCACTACTACTCCTCTCATTCACTCCACTATCACTCCTCCCATCTGCACCACTCCCATTCACTCCACTACCACCCCGCCCATCCGCACCACCACCACTCCTCCCATTCAATCCACCACCACCACTCACTCCACTACCACTCCTCCCATCTGCATCACTGCCACCCCGCCCATTCACTCCACTACCACTCCTCCCATCTGCACCACTACCACTCCTCCTATTCACTCCATTACCACTCCTCACATTCACTCCACCATCACTCCCACATACACTCCTTTCATCCACAGCACTACTACTCCCATCATTCACACACCTTGTAGTGACATTGCTTTTGGTTTTATTAGCAGTGTTTTTGGGATCAGCCGCTGCTTCACCCACTACCTCTGGGCTGGCCAGGACGTGCTTTAGCTGGATCTCTGTCGGCGATGCTGATTCCTCCTCCATGTGGGATGTCACCGCAGACATCACATGCCCCTCCAAGCGCACCTCTGCCCCTCCACCTGCCACTGACTTGCAGGGACCCTCCTCCCTCACAGGGGAAATCCCTACAGCGTCCATGCCACACACTGCGCCTGACTGCACGGGATCAGCAGCGGGTCCCGGTGCCTGGACACTCCCCCCCCCTCTCAGGGGAGTGCCCTACAGAGCTGATAACAATGCCAGGGACACCCACCATTAACCCATCCTGCTCTTCCCTACCAGCAGGATGCGTGACTGTAGCACCCACGGCCATGTTGGATGCAGCACTGTACCCCCGTGCTGGTCCCGTTCAACAGCAGAAACTGGATCTGGCAGGGTGGGGGGCCCAGCAGTCTGAACCAACTTCTCAGGTGGCCCAGACTGCTGGATAGGGGAGAAAACAAACATGACTTGCTCCTCAGCCTTTTTCTTCCTCCTGTTCTTTTTCTTCTTCTGGCTCTCCTCAGGGCCCAGGTCCTGGCCAAAACTGAAATTTTCCAGACGGGTGGGTGACTCCTGCATCACTATGGCCCGCAGGAGCCCCCCACCGACTGGGCCGCTGTCACCACCATCACTACTGTCGCTTTCCTCTGAGGTGGTTGGTAAGGCGACTTGGGCAGGGTTAATATATTCTGCAGTTGGGGTGACAGAGGTCTTAGGGGTACACGGGGTATCACACACATCCCCCTCACTCTCATCACCCTCACTGCCGCCATCTCCCTCACCACCTTCCTCCATCTTCTCCTCTATATCACACAGGTGTTCTTCCTCCCCCTGGCTATCCTCTTCCTCCTTCACAGGGGTCCGCATGATTTTATAGCGGTCCTCGTTTTTAAATTTTTCTTTAAACATACCCGCTCCCTCTATGATCTGCATTCGGGCTCTCACCACCTCCTGCTCCTCTGCCTTCAGCTCGCACACTCTAGCAGCAAACTTAGCCCTCATGGCCTTGGCAGAGTTATCTGTCTGGTAGCGGGCAAACTTCAGATCCTCCCTTAACACTTTCAGCTTCTTTCCCAGCTGTTCGTATTCCACCAGCTTTGCCTGCATGCGGGATCCAAACGTGGCAAGCGACTCCCTGGGTCCCTTCACCCCCCATTGCTGGAGTTCCGTAACATTAGAAACAGTCCCTGAAGACACAACAGTTATCTTCCTACCGTATGCCTTGCGGTTTCCAGCGATGGACGGGGGAGTGGTCTCCACATTACTGCGGAGCCTGCTGGATCTTCTGACCCCGTCCTTGGAATCGGCTGTAACTCTCTCACTCCCACCCCCCGCCGGCCTAGTACGGGAGGTGGAAGGCCGTGGGTCCATAGCAGGAGGCTCTTCCCAGGAGTCTGCCACCCTCCTGGGGAAAAGGTTGCTGGAAAAAACTCCTTCTCTCCTCTCTCTCTGGACAACTCTGGAAGTGAGACACACCCAACAGCTGCTGTGTTCCACAGGAAGTGATCTCTGCTGACACCTCTGTCCATGTCAGGAACTGTCCAGAGCAGGAGAAAATCCCCATAGCAAACATATGCTGCTCTGGACAGTTCCTAAAATGGACAGAGGTGTCAGCAGAGAGCACTGTGGTCATGAAAGAAATGAAATCCTAAAAGAAAATAATTTTCTCTGTAATATATAGCCACTAATAAGTACTGGAAGGATTAAGATTTTTTAATAGAAGTAATTTACAAATCTGTTTAACTTTCTGGCACCAGTTGATAAAAAAAAAAGTACCCCTTTAAATGTTTCGTATATAACAGTCTGCAATCTTTCCTGCAAAGACCCGAATGGTTAACACAAATGTAAGATTTCTTGGCATTGCAACAAATAAGCTTTTTGTATGGAGGGCACCTGTCAATTCAAGGGGTTCTTGCACATTTTGCTGACCCCCCTCCTCACATTTCTTCCTCTCTAATGTTCACTGTCTGCAGTGGTCTGTTGGTGATAGCTGGCCCTTGATTGTCCCTCACCCTGTCCTATCTGGTTACCAGTGCTCTCTCTGACGTGCCCACTGGCAGAAACCTTAACACTGACAGACAAACAGGCCTCCAGGTTCCACCACGTTGACTGCCCCATTGCTCAGTGCATTTTCCACCAACACAAACTGTACTCTTTTGGTTGGTAGTGTGGTAACCACGAGTGAAACCCGTGACCGCCACTATGCTGGGGTTAGCTACTTGGTTCTTGGGGGGGGGTTATGAACCCAGGGTCGGATGGTATTAATCCTTAATGTCACGTGAAGCCACTGTAGTCTTGGTATCTCCCGGGGTACTACAGGTCCAGGGAACTCCGTCTCCCCACAGGCTAGCAAGGAAAGAATTGATTCCACACTAGGTTGCAGTTTAACGGAGGCTTTACTAACTTGAAGATAGGTGGTACAATCTCCACAGCGCTCAACCAAAGTCTCCCAAAGGTTTAACAGACAGTCTCTAGAGGACCACACAGCTTGCAGTGCCTGGACTTGATATTGCATATATGCTTGGCTCTTACGGCCGGACTAGGAGTTTTAGGTCTGCGCTATATTAGGTTTGAGATCAAAGTCACTTACTGAAGTGTCCGTAGATTTGTGGCTTTTCGCCGAAAGATAATGAATTGTCCTTTAGGAATTCTCTGATCAAGGCTGAAGTAAAGGCTTGATATTAGTTGGGGTTACTTCATGCTTTTCTTATCTCTCTCTCTCTCATCTTTGCTCTCACTCCTCTGCGGATTCTTCACTCTGTACTCTGAACTGAATGAATTGCTTTACTCCTCTCCTCCTCTACTCCTCTCACAGGAAATGCCACCCTTTATAAGGGAAGGCTGAACTAAAGCCCATTGGCCAGGCAGCTGTGGATCATAGAGTTGTCTGTATCCCCTTTAGGATTTACAATAAAGTTACATACAAGTGATAACATAATATAACACCTTACACAAAAGTTCATTCTAGCCCTCAGTCCTCCACTCTCACATACCCTAACTAAGCCTGAGGTTGCTAGGCAACATACTTAAAGCTACAGACACCTATTAACGGATTGCTAAATTATAACAGTGAAAATACAGATTAGAAATGGTTGAGTCCCTGCAGGGGAGCCCCCAGGACACTGGAGGTCTCAATCTGACAGGTCCTAAAATGCCTTGACACAATGTACCTTTACTGGGACACCACAGTAGCATGGTAGACATAAACATAAGGCATAACCTCCCATGGACACTCATAAGTAACTGTGCTTCTCCCATAAAGAACTTCACACCCCTAAAGGCGTATTCCACTGGAAATTAGTTCTATAAAAAAATCCTAATCCTTCCAGTACTTCTCAGCTGCTGTATACTACAGAGGAAGTTCTTTTCTTTTAGAATTTCCTTTCTGTCTGACCACAGTGCTCTCTGCTGACACCTCTGCCCATGTCAGGAACTGACTGGAGCAGAAGCATATTCCAATAGCAAACCTATCCTGCTCTGGACAGTTCCTGACATGGACAGAGGTGTCAGCAGAGAGCACTGTGGTCAGACAGAAAGGAAATTCTAAAAGAAAAGAGATACCTCTAGAGCATACAGCAGCTTATAAGTACTGGAAGGATTAAGATTTTTAAATGGAAGTAATTTACAAATCTGTTAAACTTTCTGGTACCAGTTGATTTAAAAAATAAATCTAGTTTTCCACTGGAGTACCACTTTAACCTCTTAAGGACCCCGCATCATATTGCGGCGGGCCCGGCATCATAGTGAAGCCGGGACCCGCATCTAACAGCGCGCGGCACTGATCGCAGTGCCGCGCGCTATTAACCCTTTAGCCGCGCGCTCAAAGCTGAGCCGCGCAGCTAAAAACGAAAGTAAAAGTGCCCGGCTAGCTCAGGGAGCTGTTCGGGATCATCGCGGTATAATGTCGGCATCCCGAACAGCTGTAGCACAGGAGGAGGTCTTCTTACCTTCTCCTGTGCTGTCCGATCGCCGAATGAATGCTTCAAGCCTGAGATCCAGGCTTGAGCATCCAATCGCCCAAAACACTGATTGATCCATTCCTATGGAGATGCATCAATCAGTGGTAAAGATCAGTTAATGCAATGTTATAGCCCGCCCTGTAGGAGCTATAATATTGCATAAGAAAAGTGTTAAAAAAAAAAAAATCATTAACCCTTTCAATTATCCCTTCCCCTAATAAAAGTTTGAATCGCCCGGCATTTCCAAGAATAAAAAAAACACAGTGTAAATAAAAATAAACATATGTGGTATCATCGCGTGCAGAAATGTCCGAATTATAAAAATATACTGCTTTTTAAAACGCACGTTCAATGGCGTATGCGCAAAAAAATTCCAAAGTCCAAAATAGCGTATTTTTGATCACTTTTTATACCACAAAAAAGTGAATAAAAAGTGATCAATAAGTCTGATCAGAACAAAAATGATACAGCTAAAAACTTCAGATCACGGCGCAAAAAATGAGCTCTCATAGCGCCCGGAACACAGAAAAATAAAAAAGTTATAGGGGTCAGAAGATGACCATTTTAAACGTATAAATGTTCCTGCATGTATTCATGATTTTTTTCTGAAGTGATACAAAATCAAACCTATACAAGTAGGGTATCATTTTAACCATATGGACCTACAGAATAAAGATAAGGTGTAATTTTTGCCAAAAAATGTACTGCGTAAAAACGGAAGACCCCAAAACGTACAAAATAGAGTTTTTTCATCAATTTTGTCGCACATTGATTTTTTTTCCCGTTTCACCGTAGATTTTTGGGTAAAATGACTTATGTCATTACAAAGAAGTATTAGTGACGCAAAAAATAAGCCATCATATAGAATTTTAGGTGAAAAGTTTAAAGAGTTATGATTTTTTAAAGTTAAGGAGGAAAAATTGAAAATGAAAAAACGGAAAAAGCCGGGGTCCTTAAGGGGTTAATGGAATGAGTAACCTCGTCTTTACAGAGAATTGCAGTGACCATACAGTGTGAGAAGAAATGGTAAAATATTGTCAGAAGGTTCCTCAGTAAGATTGTAAGAAAGCTCGGCTAACATCTTAAAGGGGTACTCCGGCCCTGAGACATCTTATACCCTATCCAAAGGATAGGGGATATGATGTCTCCCCATGGGGGTCCCGCCGCTGGGGACCCCCGCAATCTTGTATTCGCCACCCACCTGTTTGAGCTGCACACAGCGGTGCCAGCTCACAAACAGCCGGGTGGCGACCACGGGGCCAGAGTATCATGACCTCCCCGCCAACCCCCCAACCCCCCCCCCCCCCGCCTCCGTGTGATGTCACCCCCCCCGCCCCCCGTATGCAAGTCTATGGAATGGGGGGTAGAGGAGTGTACATGGGTGACAGAGGGGGGATGGCCAAGGTGGACATGGATGACAGGAGGGACAGAGGGGTGATTAGGGTGGAGGGACAATGGTGACAGATGTAGACTGGGGGGTGGTCAGAGGGGTGGATGGGGGGGGGGAACATGTGTTGCAGAGGAATGGACAGAGGTGGCCAAGGTGGACATGGATGACAGGATGGTGGACACGGGAGATATGGGGGTGAACAGGCATAACGGGGGTGGACAAGGATGACAAGGGGGATAAAAGAGGGGTGACAAAGGGATAGAGGGGTGAATAGGGGGGGTAGACATGTGTTACAGGGGGGTGGACAGGGAGGGGTGGACATGGGTGACAGGGATAGACAGGGGGTGGACATGGATGACAGGGGTGAGGGGGGGTGGACGGGGTTAAGAAGGGGTAACAGAGGGTAGGAAAGGGTACAGTACCTTTTTGCCATTTTTCTTCACTACACTGGCACAGTAATCAGGCGCAGCTTCCACCTTCCTCCCCTGTCCGGCAGGGCAGCGACTCAGGGCTCCGACAGGGCACTCACTCACTGGGACGCTGGGGGGGGGGGAGGGGGACGCTGGGGCACGGGTCATTACACCGGCACGGTAATCCGGCAGAGCACCGCCAGTGCACTCACTCACTGGGCCGCTGGGGGGGGGAGGGGGATGCTGGGGCACGGGTCACTACACCGGCACGGTAATCCGGCAGAGCACCGCCAGTGCACTCACTCACTGGGCCGCAGGGTGAGAGGAATGCAGGGGGTTGCGATGTGTGCACGCACAGCAAAGCGCACACATACTTCCCTCCCCCCCTGCGGCGCCATAAATTTCAGACGCGCAGGCCAGGCCGGTGAATAAAAAAATAAAATATTTGCCGTCAAAATCCCGCGGCACCCCAGTTGGGAATCACTGCTCTAGATAGTCTGTATACGATATCCGAACCAAAGTAGCTTATGTTGTAACAAGTTACTTCCTACTCAATTGTATTGTTCTACTATAGTCAATTAACTAATAAGCTTGTAATGCTTTCTTACTAATGATATCTAATTGATATTCATTTATATATATCATTGTGTTTGTGAGGCTTCTTCCACCCTACAAAATTCTCAGTTTTTAAACATCCGTACAAAGTTCCGTCTGAAAATCAGCTGAAAACGTCAGTTACAAAATCCTATACTGTCGTTAGAAAATCCCTTCATAGTCTATGGGGTTTTTCTAATAGCCATTTTAACCCGTTATAGCCCATTATTAATAACGGACGTTATTTTGTGACGGAAGATAGTAACGGGAGAAATAGTTCATGAACCTGCATATCTTTATAATACCTGTCAGGGCCGCAGGCTGGGCCGTCCTCCTGCCCTGTACAGTAACACGGGCCGGACTGGCTTATTTGTCAACCAGGAAATATCCCATTTCAGCCGCTTACCCTGTGGGCCAGGCTGGATAAGAGCAAGCACCGCTACGCGCGTAATGACGCTCGGTCACGTCACGCTCCCAGAACTCAAGGGCCTACGTTCTGACGCCGGCCCTAGGTATTCTGAGAGTGTGACGTGACCGAGCATCATTACGCGTGTAGCTGTGCTTGCTCTTATCTAGGGGAAGGTGCTGCCCTGAATCCCCGGCAACTAAAAAGGTACCAGCCGCGGTGGGGGTTGTCTAATCAGGGGGTAGTATCTGTCTACTGGGGGGGGGGTCTAATCTGGGGGTACTATCTGTCTACTGGGGGGGTCTAATCTGGGGGTTCTACCTACCTACTGGGGGGGGGGGTTCTAATCTGGGGGTACTAACTGCCCACTGGGGAGTTCATCTGGGGAGACTACCTGCCTACTTGTGGGTTAATCTGGTGGTACTACCTGCCTACTGCGGGGGGGGGGTTAATCTGAGGGTACTACCAGTCTACTGCGGGGGGGTCTAATCTGAGGGTACTACCTGTCTACTGGGGGAGGGGTCTAATTTGGGGGTACTACCTGTCTACTGGGGGGGGTGTAATTTGGGGGTACTACCTGTCTACTGGGGGGGGTGTAATTTGGGGGTACTACCTGTCTAATGGGGGGGGTCTAATTTGGGGGTACTACCTGCCTAATGATACATTTTCATAATTTTTCTTAATTAATATTTTTATGACCATATTTCATAATTTTAACCCCTTAAGGACCGAGGTGATTTTGGCCTTAAGGACCAGAGCATTTTTTGCAGATCTGACCACTGTCACTTTAACCCCTTAAGGACTCAGCATTTTTCCGTTTTGCATTTTCATTTTTTCCTCATCACCTTCTAAAAATCATAACGCTTTCAATTTTGCACCTAAGAATCCATATGATGGCTTATTTTTTGCGCAACCAATTCTACTATGCAGTGACATTAGTTATGTTACCAAAAAATCCACGGCGAAACGGCGAAATCATTGTGCGACAAAATTGAAGAAAAAATTTCCTTTTGTAAATTTTGGGGGCTTCCGTTTCTACGCAGTGCATTTTTTGGTAAAAATAACACATCATTTTTATTCTGTAGGTCCATACGGTTAAAATGATACCCTACTTATATAGGTTGGATATTGTATTACTTCGGAAAAAAATCATAACTACATCATGCAGGAAAATTTATATGTTAAAAATTCTCATCTTCTAACCCCTATAACTTTTTTAGTTTTCTGCATACAGGCCAGTATGAGGACTCATTTTTTGCGCCGTGTTCTGAAGTTTTTATCGGTACCATGTTTGTATTGATCGGACTTTTTGATCGCTTTTTATTCATTTTTTCATGATATAATAAGTGACCAAAAATACACTATTTTGGACTTTGGAATATTTTTTGCGTGTAAGCCATTGACCGAGCGATTTAATTAACAATATATTTTTATAGTTCGGACATTTTCGCACGCAGCGATACCACATATGTTTATTTCGTTTTTTTTTTTATGGGAAAAGGGGTCAAACTTTTATTAGGGAAGGAGTTAAAGGGGTACTCTGGTGAAAACCTTTTTTCTTTTAAATCAACTGGTGGCAGAAAGTTAAACATATTTGTAAATTACTTCTTTTAAAAAATGTTTTAATCCTTCCTGTACTTCCTGATGACATCACGAGCACAGTTCTCTCTGCTGACGTTATTATAATAATAATCCCAGAAGAAGAGAGAAAGCTAGCAGCCATATATAAATTGCACACCACAAATATTCAATATGTTCCAAAAAATATATATAAATCTTTATTTATCACAAAACAGACAGATGAGTACATACAATTAAAAACAATTAAAAACACATGATCCAAAAGCGGAGGAATATAATCCTACTACGCCCACCCTGCAGTGGGTACACATAACCCTAAGATGTAAACCAGTCCCGGACCAATGAAACACAAACCAATCTATGCAGCAAATTCTAAAGATTGTACCAATAAGTAGCACCTGGCAAATGTAAATATAATATATAAAACGCCTAGCAGCCTAACCAATGTCAGTGTAATGAAAAATATATGTGAGTCTCAGTGCATATAAATCTGACCAATGTAAGGTGCAAAAAACTAAATCTCAGTGCATATAATAAATCTGACCAATGTAAAGTGCAATACTACGACCTGAGAAAAGTGCTGTATGTCCATCAAGTCTGGCTGTCAGGCTCAGTGCTAAAGTGCTGCTACCGGGACTCCTCACATCCAAAGCAGGGAGAAGCTGACCCTTTTTTTTTCTATTTAATTATAATAATAATAACACTTTATTTATTGTTGTCCTTAGTGGGATTTGAATCCAAGTCTCCAGCACTGCAAGGCAGCAGTGCTAACCACTGAGCCACCATGCTGCCCTTAGCATACATCTGCTATGCATGGTTGCTAAAACGGACACAGATGTCAGCAGAGAGCACTGTGTTCATGATGTCATCAGTGTTCCAAAAAAAAGGAATTTCCTCTGTAGCATTCAGCAGCTAATAAGTACTGGAAGGATTAAGATTTTTTTAATTTTGTAATTTACAAATCTGTTTAACTTTCTGCCACCAGTTGATTTAAAAGAAAAAAGGTTTTCACCGGAGTACCCCTTTTAAATGACCTTTGTTAACTTCTTTTTTTCACTTTTTTTTTTTACAGTGTTATAGCTCCCATAGGGACCTATAACACTGCACACACTGATCTCCTATGCAGATCCCTGCAAAGCCCTAGCTTTGCACGGATCAGTCAGATAGGGGCTCGATTGCTCAAGCCTATAGCTCAGGCTTGGAGCAATCAATCGACGATCGGACGCCGCGGAGAGAGGTAAGGAGACCTCCGCCTGCGTACCAGCTGATCGGAACATCGCAATTTTATCGCGATGTCCCGATCAGCCAGAGTGTGCTGCCGGGAAGCGTTTACTTTCGTTTTCAGACGCGGCTTCAATTTTGATCGCCGCGTCTGAAGGGTTAACAGCGTGTGGCACAACAATCGATGCTGCGTGCTGTTAGCCCAGGGTCCCGGCTATGATTAGCAGCCGGGACCGACACGGTGTGACGCCCTGAGTCCTTAAGAGGTTAAGCATTAACCCCTTAAGGACCCAGCCATTTTACACCTCAGGACCCGGCCATTTTTTGCAATTCTGACCACTGTCACTTTAAACATTAATAACTCTGGAATGCTTTTAGTTATCATTCTGATTCCGAGATTGTTTTTTCGTGACATATTCTACTTTAACATAGTGGTAAAACTTTGTGGTAACTTGCATCCTTTCTTGGTGAAAAATCCCAACATTTTATGAAAAATTTGAAAATTTTGCATTTTTTTAACTTTGAAGCTCTCTGCTTGTAAGGAAAATGGATATTCCAAATAATTTTTTTTTTTTATCACATATACAATATGTCTATTTTATGTTTGCATCATAAAATTGACGTGTTTTTACTTTTGGAAGACACCAGAAGGCTTCAAAGTTCAGCAGCAATTTTCCAATTTTTCACAAAATTTCCAAACTCACAATTTTTCATGGACCAGTTCAGGTTTGAAGTGGATTTGAAGGGTCTTCATATTAGAAATACCCCACAAATTACCCCATTATAAAAAACTGCACCCCCCAGAGTATTCAAAATGACATTCAGTCCGCGTTTTAACCCTTTAGGTGTTTCACAGGAATAACAGCAAAGTGAAGGAGAAAATTCACAATCTCCATTTTTTACACTCGCATGTTCTTGTAGACCCAATTTTTGAATTTTTACAAGGGGAAAAAGGAGAAAATGTATACTTATATTTGTAGCCCAATTTCTCTCGAGTAAGCACATACCTCATATGTCTATGTAAAGTGTTCGGCGGGCGCAGTAGAGGGCTCAGAAGCGAAGGAGCGACAAGGGGATTTTGGAGAGTACGTTTTTTTGAAATGGTTTTTGGGAGGCATGTTGCATTTAGGAAGCCCCTATGGTGCCAGAACAGCAAAAATCCCCCACATGCCATACCATTTTGGAAACTAGACCCCTTGAGGTACGTAACAAGGAATAAAGTGAGCCATAATACCCCACAGGGGTTTCACGACTTTTGCATATGTAAAAAATATAAAAATAAAATTTCACTAAAATGTGTGTTTCCCCCCAAATTTCACATTTTTGCAAGGGTTAATAGCAGAAAATACCCCCCAAACATTGTAACCCCATCTCTTCTGAGTATGGAGGTATCCCATAAGTTGACCTGAGGTGTACTATGAGTGAACTACAATGCTCAGAAGAGAAGGAGTCATATTTGGCTTTTTGAGAGCAAATTTTGCTCGGGGGCATGTCGCATTTAGGAAGCCCCTATGGTGCCAGGACAGCAAAAAAAAACCACATGGCATACCATTTTGGAAACTAGACCCCTTGTGGAACGTAACAAGAAATAAAGTGAGCCTTAATACCCCACAGGGGTTTCACGACTTTTGCATACGTAAAAATAAAATAAAAAAAATCACTAAAATGTGTGTTTCCCCCCAAATTTCACATTTTTACAAGGGTTAATAGCAGAAAATACCCCCCAAAATTTGTAACCACATCTCTTCTGAGTATGGAGGTACCCCATAAGTTGACCTGAAGTGCACTACGGGCGAACTACAATGCTCAGAAGAGAAGGAGTCATATTTGGCTTTTTGAGAGCAAATTTTGCTCGGGGGCATGTCGCATTTAGGAAGCCCATATGGTGCCAGGACAGCAAAATAACCCCCACATGGCATACCATTTTGGAAACTAGACCCCTTGAGGAACGTAACAAGGCATAAAATGAGCATTTACCCCCCACTGGTGTCTGTCAAATCTTTGGAACAGTGGGCTGTACAACATTTTTAATTTGCACAGCCCACTCTTCCAAAGATCTGTCAGACACCTGTGGGGTGTAAATTCTCACTGCACACCTCATTACATTCCGTGAGGGGTCTAGTTTCCGAAATGGGGTCACATGTGGGGTTTTGTTTTTTTTGCGTTTGTCAAAACCGCTGTAACAATCAGCCACCCCTGTGCAAATCACCTCAAATGTACATGGTGCACTCTCCCTTCTGGGCCTTGTTGTGCGCCCCCAGAGCACTTTGCGCCCACATATGGGGTATCTCCGTAGTCGGGAGAAATTGTGTTACAAATTTTGTGGGGCTTTTTTCCCCTTTACCTCTTGTCAAAATGAAAAGTATAGGGCAACACCAGCATGTTAGTGTAAAAAGTTTATTTTTTTTACACTAACATGCTGGTGTAGACCCCAACTTCACCTTTTCATAAGGGGTGAAAGGAGAAAAAGACCCCCAAGATTTGTAAGGCAATTTCTCCCGAGTACGGCGATACCCCATATGTGGCCCTAAACTGTTGCCTTGAAATACGACAGGGCTCCAAAGTGAGAGCGCCATGTGCATTTGAGGTCTGAATTAGGGATTTGCATAGGGGTGGACATAGGGGTATTCTACGCCAGTGATTCCCAAACAGGGTGCCTCCAGCTGTTGTAAAACTCCCAGCATGCTTGGACAGTCAACGGCTGTCTGGCAATACTGGGAGTTGTTGTTTTGCAACAGCTGGAGGCTCCATTTTGGAAAGAGTGGCGTACCAGACGTTTTTCATTTTTATTGGGGAGGGAGGGGGGCTGTGTAGGGGTATGTGTATATGTAGTGTTTTTTACTTTTTATTTTATTTTGTGTTAGTGTAGTGTAGTGTTTTTAGGGTACAGTCACACGGGCGGGGGGATTACAGCGAGTTTGAGCTGCCGCGCAAAATTTGCTGCATCGCAAACTTGCAGCCCGATACTCACTGTAAGCCCCTGTCCATGTGAATGTACCCTGTACATTCACAGGGGGGGGACCTCCAGCTGTTGCAAAACTACAACTCCCAGCATGCCTGAGAATGTTTGGGAGTTGTGGTTTTGCAACAGCTGGAGGCACACGGGTTGGGAAACACTGAGTTAGGAAACAATGTTTCCCAACCAGTGTGCCTCCAGCTGTTGCAAAACCACAACTCCCAAACATTCTCAGGCATGCTGGGAGTAGTAGTTCGGCAACATCTTTAGAGCCAGATGTTGCCGAACTACAACTCCCAGCATGCTTGGAGTTGTAGTTTTGCAACATCTGGAGGACTACAGTTTGCAGACCACTAATACAGTGGTTCCCAATCTGTGCCCTTCCAGATGTTGCAAAACTACAACTCCCAGTATGCCAAAACTGTCCAGGCATGCTGGGAGTTGTAGTTCTGCAACATCTGAAGGGCCAGATGTTACAGAACTACAACTCCCAGCATGCCTGGACAGTAAGGGCATGCTGAGGATGTGTAGTTTTGCAACATCTGGAAGGGCACAGTGGTCTCCAAACTGTGGACCTCCAGATGTTGCAAAACTGCAACTCCCAGCATGCCCAGACGCCAAGGGCTGTCTGGGCATGCTGGGAGTTGTAGTTTACAGGGTCCTATTACAGCAATGCATGTCGCTTTACGGCGACGTGCATTGCTGTAAAGGGCCCGACCGCGGCTGAAGTTCCACTCACCTGTCGCCGCCGCCGCCGTCTTCATCGTCTGGATCCGGGTCTTCAGGGACGAGGTAAGTACCGGGGCCGGTCCCTAGCACTCCCCCGTCCCCCGCCGCGTCCTCCGGTCTTCCTCCCGTCCTCTCCGGACTTTCAGGGGCCGGACAGGACGGGAGGAAGTAACCGCCCCCCCCCTCCTGCGATTGGTCGGTTAACTAACCGACAGATCGCAGGGGATCGGAGGAGGTGGCCGGCTTGCCACCTCGCTCCGATACTTCAGCATGGTCCTGGCTGTCTGTGACAGCCGGGATCATGCGAAATTACCGGGCGGTCGGGTCCCAGAGGCTGAGATTTCCCTTGCGATTTGCGGCGATCGCCGACATGGGGGGCCTACATGGCCCCCCTCGGCGTTTGCCCTGGATGCCTGCTGAAGGATTTCAGCAGGCATCCAGTTCCGATCTCTGCCCGGCGAGCGGCAGAGACCGGAAAACGCCATGACGTATGCATACGTCATGGGTCCTTAAGACCCAGGGTGTGAAGACGTATGCATACGTCATGGGTCCTGAACAGGTTAATAACTCTGGGATGCTTGTACTTATGAATTTGATTCAGAGATAGTTTTTTCGTGACAAATTCAACTTTATCCTAGTTGTAAATTTTTGTCGATTCTTGCATCATTTCTTTGTGAAAAATTCCAAAATGTTATGAAAAATTTGAAAAGTTTGCATTTTTCTAACTTTGAAGCTCTCTGCTTGTAAGGAAAATAGGCATCTCAAATAAATTATATATTGATTCACATATACAATATGTCTAATTTATGTTTGCATCATACGGGAGATATCTTTATATTATTATATTATATACAATATATTATGTTTTCATCATAAAGTTGACATGTTTTTACTTTGGAAGACATGAGAGGGCTTCAGAGTTCAGCATCAATTTTCCAGTTTTTCACAAAATTTTCAAAATCGGAATTTTTCACAGACCATGTCAGTTTTGAAGTGGATATAAAGGGTCTTTATATTAGAAATACCCCACAATTGACCTCATTATAAAAACTGCACCCCTCAAAGTATTCAAAATGACATTCAGAATGTTTGTTTACCCTTTAGGTGTTTCACAGGAATAGCAGCAAAGTGAAGGAGAAAATTCAAAATCTCAATTTTTTACACTAACCTGTTCTTGTAGACCCAGTGTTTGAATTTTAACAAGGGGTAAAAGGAGATAAATCCCCCCAAATGTGTAACCCAATTTCTCTCGAGTAAGGAAATACCTCATATGTGTATGTCAAGTGTTCGGAGGGCGCAGTAGAGGGCTCAGAAGGGAAGGAGCGACAATGGGTTTTTGGAGAGTGAGTTTTTCTGAAATGATTTTTTGGGGGCATGTCACATTTAGGAAGCCCCTATGGTGCCAGAACAGCTGAAAAGCCCCCACATGGCATACTATTTTGGAAACTACACCCCTCAAGGTACATAATAAGGGCAGGGGTTTATGTAACAAGGGCAGGGGTTTACAGCAAGGAAACTTGCTGTAAACCCCTGCCCATGTGAATGTACATTCACATGGGGGGCGGGCAAAACTACAACTCCCAGCATGCCCTTTGGCTGTCCGATCATGCTGGGGGTTGTAGTTATGCAACAGCTGGAGGCACACTGGTTGCAAAACACAGAGTTTGTTACTTAACTCAGTGTTTCGCAACCCATGAGCCTCCAGCTGTTGCTAAACTACAACTCCCAGCATGCATGGTCTGTCAGTGCATGCTGCGAGTTATAGTTTTGCAACAGCTGGAGGCAAACAGGTTGGGAAACACTGAGTTAGGAAACAGACAATGCTTCCCAACTAGTGTGCCTCCAGTTGTTGCAAAACTACAACTCCAAGCATGCCCAGACAGTCTAGGCATGCTGAAAGTTGTAGTTCTGTAACATCTGGAAGAGCACAGATTGGAGACCAGTGCACAGTGGTCTCCAAACTGTGGCCCTCCAGATGTTGCAAAACTACAACTCCCAGCATGCCCAGACAGCCAAAGGCTGGGCATGCTGTGAGTTGTAGTTTTAAAACTCCTAGAAGCAACAGTGAAGATCACATTACAGCGATCTTCACTGCTGCATCTGATGCCACAGCTGCCTCCTCCACTTGTGCCTGCCGCCGGCCCCAGGTATGTGCCGTGGGCCACCCCATCACCCCCCCCCCCCCCCCCCCCCCACAGCACTCATCATCCCCCGCTCTGCCCGACTTCTAGGAACGGGCAGACTGAGGGAAATGAACTTTAAACCCCCCCCCAGTCAGCTGAGACACCCCCCCCCCCCAGTCAGCTGACACACTGTGATTGGTCCACAGGGACCAATCACAGGGATTGCTGACTAGGACCATCCACAGATGGTCCTGGGGGAGGCTTGCAGAAGTTGTCTCCTGCTGGTAACAGCGGGACTTCTGCCAGCTAACCCATGCGATGCCGCGCATCGCCGGGTTAACTGAATGCCTTTTATAAACGGCGGAATGCGCGAAGGACCTGCCCAATCGGACGTTTATATAAAGCATTCTGTGGGAAGGGGTTAGTTGAGTTATTACCGTACGACAAAGTGCTCCACCAATCAGAGGCTGAGCAGTGCTATTGGCTGTCTGGGCATGCTGGGAGTTGTAGTTATGTGAAACCATATTCAACTGCGGCTCTTCATACATTTGGGGCACCTTACTCCGAGATATTTTTGTTTCTCACTGACATATAAAACACTGATTTATAATAAATTCCCTACTTTGTCTATTATAACAATAATTACAACTATTGGAATATTTGTCTAATAAAAATGTTTATTCATCTTTTCCAGTGTTCATACATACAGGTTGGTGGTGAATACCCATAGTATACTGGCGATGATGGTAATGACACCTTTAATCTCGGGGATATTGACAATTAGGATGGCAACGGTGACCCGTCCCAGGAACTGTCTGACCGAGTTAATATAGTCCATCGGTCCGGTGATGCTGGTCACTATCCCCCTTGGCATAACCCACGTCAGAAGCTGGAGTGTGATGGCGATCCAGGTGAGCCTGTCACTGAAGAAGCCGATCCAGCTGATGGCGGTGGGGTTACAGATCACGTAAAGAAGCTCTATAGTGCTGTTGGTGGTAATCCAGGTCACAAACTCATTGACTGGGTTCATCCAAGCAAGCAGGGAGCTGCTGGTGATGGTGGGGATCCAGAAGATCAAGTCAGTGGTGGTGTCTATCCAGGACAGCAGGTCACTGATGATAGTAGCAAACGAGATCAGGTCGTCAACAGCATCTATGAACCGGTCCAGCAGGTTGTTATCGATGGGAATATAGCATAGCAGGCAGATGATCATGTCACCATAAGTGCTGATCCAGCCAAGATAGTTTTTGATGATGGCCGCCCCGCTCTGCAGGTTGTTGGTAATGGAATCCCAGTTGATCGCGTCGTTGCTGGCAGTGGTGTCATTACTCCCCAGGACAGGGGTGATCTTTCTGATCCTGGTCCTGGTCCAGATGGGACACTTCATGTCGCTGCTGGCAGAGGTTTGATTACTCACCAGGACAGGGGTGATCTTTCTGATCCTGGTCCTCGTCCAGATGGGACACTTCATGTCGCTGCTGGTAGTATTCAAGCTGGGCAGATCTCTGATGGTATCGTTCTGCCCTTGCAGGTGGCTGGAGGTGATATTCCGGCTCGGTTGGTTGCTGGTGATTTCAAACCAGAAACTCGGGCCGGTGGTGAAGAGGGAACCCAGGAGGATGGTAACTGTCCAGCACATGCTACAGGCCAAATTGACCTCATCCCTGCTGATGTGGTCCCCTCGAATCATGATAAAATAAAATAAAAAGCGCAAGGAAACAATATAGAAACACTAGTGCTCGCTAGATTGCAGTCCTCAGAGTAAGGCCTCTGGGGCTCTGCACCTCTTTTTCCAGCTATCACCATTTGTGAAGTCACATGTGTGATGTCATACGGAATGTCACTGCTCTGAGGACAGGTGTAAACATGGACATTTACATCCATTTGTTTTATAGGGTGAAATAAGCTTTTTATTATTAAATAAAGGTATAGAAAACTCGGGGTATAGGGTGTTTTTTTTTGGGGGGGGGGGGGGGGCGGTGACTTTATACCGAGGACTGGGTATTTGGGTGGGCACGAACATCACTTTATAACATAGACAAACAAATATAATATAATATACAAATATAAATACAAATATTAATAAAATTCTGACAAAAAGTCCAACGTTATCTACAGATTTGGGTAGTCTGGCAGGAGGATTCCTCATTTTTGAGAATAGGAGGAGGAGGAAAGTGATGGTGGGGGAAGAATACACAGCTCCCGAATTGATCAGAACACTACAGCTCTGCTTCATTGGGAGTAGTCACCAGCACCCCAACCACCATGTTTCTTTTTTTCCCCTATATATTGCAACTTATTCCTTCTGCATATATACCTACAAACGCCAAAAGCGTAACCCCGACACCAAATAAAGTACAAATCGATGTATGAAAATGTATATTTTTTTTATTAATAAAAGAACATGATTCTAAAAATGTACATAATAGACTAAATAAAATAAATATATATCAATATATGTTAAAACATTTGGCTGCAAATAATGGCTACAGGTTCGGAATTTATATAATAGTGACCCAATAGAAAAGGAATAACACACCTGTCCAAATAGTAAGCCGCTGGGTCGGAAGTGACGTTGGACACCGCGGCACTCGTGTGATGGAGCACGCAACGCGCATTCACATTATAGAGTGGGTTCGGCAACGAAAACATGGCCACAGTCACTCATACTGCGCATGCGTGCACAAAAAAATTCTAGGGGGAAAGACAGATCGCTGCTAATGGAGGGATATACAAAATAAGTTGAACATCGGACCCAGGGCTAAATAATACAAAGAATGAAAATATATAGTGGGAGAACTGACTGTGAAGGCAATAACATGGCTATAAATAATGCATATACATTTGAGATAATAGCAATAATGATTATTATAATAATCCAGGGGCATATGAAAGCATAAAAAAATGACAAGGATGTGATAACATGCATAATGGTAAAACAAATACAGTAAATAGCGCATGCAACATAAACAAAAATGAGAAAAATATTTTTGTAAAAAAATATATTTGTAGAAGTGTATACCGTATTTTTCGCCCTATAGGACGCATCGGTATATAAGACGCACCCAATTTTAAAGGCGCAAAATCTAGAAAAAAAAATTCTGAACCCAACAGTTATCTTCAACCTGCGGACCTCCAGATGTTGCAAAACAACAACTCCCAGCCGTTGGCTGTCCGGGCATGCTGGGAGTTGTAGTTTTGCAACAACTGGAGGTCCGCAGGTTGAAGACCACTGGATAGGAGGTAATACTCACGTGTCCCTGCCGCTCCGGACCCGTCACCGCTGCCCTGGATGTCGCTCCTTCGCTGTCGCCGCGTCCCCGTGGTATCCCCGACGCTCCGGACGTCTTCTTCCCTGGGATCCACGCTCTCCGTCGCCGTCATCATCACGCGATCGGTGATGTCCTGTATTAGCCGCGGGTCCCGGCCGTTGATGGCCACCGGTACCGCCGCGATAGGTGTGTGTATTTGCCGTGTAAGACGCACCAACTTCCCCCCCCCCCCCCAGTTTTGGAGAATAAAAAGTGCGTCTTATACAGCGAAAAATACGGTAAATGAATCTTGATTAGTGTGCAGGAATGATGTATACTAAATCCAAATGGATAGGAGCAGTGCCTGAAGAGTGCAGGAATATATAGAGCATGCAATACAATACATACATATACAAAAGATATAAAAAGTGAAGAGATATAGTGCATATAGTACAATGCATATATATATATATATATATATATATATATAGATAGATACATAGATATAAACAAAACATGCATAATATAAAAGGATCCTGCATGTCAGAGGCCATATGCCCAGCAGAGGTGAGTGGATTAGGCATGTTAGGGTCTCATCCGACAAGAGGCCACCTCCGTGTGGTGGATGGGGACACGTTTTGATCAAAAAGTGCGCTAAGAGCCTCGATTTTTTTGACAAAGAGAGCTGCTGCTGCAACCTTATTTTTTGTATACTTTATATACGGTACATACTACTGAAATTATATTGTTCAGAAAATGGTGTAAATCTTTTTTATTGAGTAACGAAAACTGAGATTGGAAACCTTTTCAAAAATGTCTTTTATTTCTTTCCTATTAAAAATTATATTAAACAAAAAAAAAACTCTACACAAAAAATGTATATAAACTATATACTCATTATCGACCGCCAGTTTATAGAATCATTGGGGGAGATTTCTCATTAGGGTCTGTTGTAGACACAGAGCTGCCCCTTTACACAATTTACAAAAGTTGTGCACGTCGTTTGATAAATTTTGCGCAAATATATAACCCCTCCCCCCCTGGCTCTACCGTGCACGCCTTCTCTACCTCCACGGCACTGCTCACATAGCTAGAAGTGCTGGAGCAGCAGTGTGCGCCGAACAAAACTCTGCACAATAGTAAAATCATAAATATTTATAAAGTACACAGAGGGTAGATTCTCAAAGAATTTTGCGGCACAAAAAAATCAATTTTGCGCCAAAATTTTGGCGCAAAAAGTATTGAACACATTTCAAAGAGCTTTGTGCCGCGGTTTACACCGTTCACGTCAGTTTTGTAAAAGTGGGTGTGTCCACGTATATTTTCTGCTTTACATGATGGGCACTAGGTCTTCTCCAGGAAACTATAGACCGGTAAGTCTAACGTGCATTGTGGGTAAATTGTTTGAAGGATTTATACGGGATTACATACAGGAATACATAGGGGATAATTGTATTATAAGTGATAGCCAGCATGGGTTTCCTAAGGATAGAAGTTGTCAAACCAATCTAATTTGCTTTTTTGAAGAGGTGAGTAGAAGCCTTGACAGAGGAATGGCTGTGGATATAGTGTTTCTGGATTTTGCTAAAGCGTTTGATACTGTCCCTCACAGACGTCTGACAGGTAAATTAAGGTCTTTGGGTTTGGAAATTTTAGTTTGTAACTGGATTGAACACTGGCTCATGGATCGTACCCAGAGAGTGGTGGTCAATGATTCGTACTCTGATTGGACCCCGGTTATTAGTGGTGTACCCCAAGGTTCTGTACTGGGACCGCTGTTGTTTAATTTATTTATCAATGATATAGAGGATGGTATTAACAGCTCTGTTTCTATCTTTGCAGATGACACAAAGCTTTGTAGCACGGTACAGTCTATAGAGGATGTGCATAAGTTACAAGATGACTTGGATAGACTAAGTGTCTGGGCATCCACTTGGCAAATGAGGTTCAATGTGGATAAATGTAAAGTTATGCATCTGGGTACTAATAACCTGCATGCGTCGTATGTCTTAGGGGGGATTAAACTGTCAGAGTCACTGGTAGAGAAGGATCTGGGTGTACTTGTAGATCACAGACTACAGAATAGCATGCAATGTCAGGCTGCTGCTTCCAAAGCCAGCAGGATATTGTCATGTATCAAAAGAGGCATGGACTCAAGGGACAGGGACATAATACTCCCCCTTTATAAAGCATTGGTACGGCCTCACCTGGAATATGCTGTTCAGTTTTGGTCGCCTGTACATAAAAGGGACACTGTGGAGCTGGAAAGGGTGCAGAGACGCGCGACTAAACTAATATGGGGCATGGAACATCTTAGCTATGAGGAGCGATTAAAGGAGTTACAATTGTTTAGTCTTGAGAAGAGACGTTTAAGGGGGGATATGATAAACGTATATAAGTATATTAATGGCCCATACAAAAAATATGGAAGGCTTCACGAATTTGCGTGTCATCCTTGCGCAGGGGCCAGGTTTTTTTATTTTACTACTTCTTCCTTTTACACTTAGCTCAGTGTTTTTCTACCAGGGGGCCTCCAGCTGTTGTGAAACTACTACTCCCAGCATGCCCGGACAGCCTTTGGCTGTTCGGGCATGCTGAGAGTTGTAGTTTTGCAACAGCTGGAGGCCCCCTGGTAGGGAAACACTGACTTTTAGTATTTTTCTTTACCTGCTCTGGCCGGCCCCCGCAACGGGAGCCGACCAGAGCAGATAATCGCATGTTTTCCCGGGGGGCCGCATCGCTATATCACATTGCTTTTGCGATATATCGTGCAGCCCGGCCGGGAACTCTGCAATTCTACCCCGAGCGTGACTCGGGGTTACCGATCCTGGCAGGGAAAATTAACCCCGAGTCACGCTCGGGAATACCGCTCAGGAGGTTAAAACAGGATTAGATACATTCCTGGAACAAAATAACATTAATGCTTATGAAGAAATATAAAATCCCATCCCTTCCCCAATATCGCGCCACACCCCTACCCTTCAATTCCCTGGTTGAACTTGATGGACATATGTCTTTTTTCGACCGTACTAACTATGTAACTATGATATTTTCAAAGGGGTGAGAGTCCAGTTTACATAAAAAATTTCATACCGGAAATCACAGAAATTGTGTTGCAGTTTTACTGTTTTTGGGGGTTTTTTTTCTTTGTTTTTGTGGGAAAAGGTGTTATTATAAAAAAATAAATTAAAAAAAAACTATTATTGAAAATGGCATTAAAAAAAAAAAATATATATATATATATATATATATATAGAATTTTATTTTATTTTTTATTGGTCACTGCACCTGCACTCACATTTAAGCTTAGAAATGTTTTATTTAACGCACATTGACAGGATTGTGGAGCCGGATGGTACCCAACACGTAGACACTGGCCCTATAGCAACGGCTTTCCGGGACTTCTACTATTCTCTTTATAACATACACCCAACTAACCCCACGCCATTGCCACGCACGCAGGCAATCCAAACTTTCTTGTACCGATTGAATTTACCTACCCTCACCACACTGGAAGGGGAAACATTGCTGGAGCCTTGCACTGCTGAGGAGGTTGAGGCAGTAATAAAGTCCTTCCCCATAGGGAAGAGCCCGGGACCAGATGGCCTGAGCTTACAATACTATAAAAAGTTGGGCACAGTCTTGCTGCCTCGGCTTACTCAGTGGTGCAACGCGTTACTTGGAGGCACCCATTTGCCGCCCCAATCCCTAGAGGCACACATCACTATTCTACCAAAAGAAGGTAAAGACCCTCTACTGTGCTCGAGTTATAGGCCCATTTCACTTTTGAATATGGACCTAAAGATCTGGGCTAAGCTGTTGTCCATGAGACTTCGCCCTCTCCTCCCTGGCCTCATTCATGTGGACCAGACTGGTTTTGTGAAGGGCAGGGAGGGGAAGCATAATGCATTACGAGTCATGCACGCTATTCACTATGCCACACAAAAAAAGATCCCTCTACTCCTTCTCGGCACAGATGCCGAGAAGGCGTTTGATAGGGTAGCGTGGGACTACATGAACAAGGTGTTAACCAAATATCGCATCCCTGATCGCTTCATCCGAGCTATCATGTCCCTATATAGTGAACCCAGCGCACGGGTTAGGGTCAATGGCACTCTTTCTGAACCTTTCCCCATATGTAATGGGACGCGACAAGGGTGCCCCCTATCACCGTCACTGTACGTCCTCGTGATGGAGACTCTTCTCCAGGGCTTGAGGCAGGATGGGGCGATTAGGGGATTGCAAATAGGGGATAGGCCTCATCTTACGGCAGCATTCGCTGACGATCTGCTCATAATGATCACTAATCCTACTGAAGCCCTGCCTCGTGTCCAATGCGTTATTGAAGAGTATGGAACCCTATCCAATTTCAAAGTAAATTATAGTAAGTCGGAGATACTGAACATCACGATACCCCCTCGTATAGCCTCGAGTCTACAATCTTCCTCGTCTTATAGATGGCCATCTAAACACATCACATACCTGGGCATAGCCCTTCCCTCGTCGCTGAGCAACTTGTTTGACCTTAACTATGTACCCTTACTGACTAAAATGAAGAATAAAATTGACTCCTACAAGTTACCCTTCCTTTCATGGGTGGGGCGACTCAACCTCCTACAGACATACATTGTACCGTCCATACTCTACTTACAGCGCATGGTACCCATAGAACTACCTAAATGGTATCTCCTGCAATGGAAACGGCTCTTTGGGGCTTTCCTTTGGTCAGGGAAGCGCCCACGTTTAGCACATTCCCTTCTTACTAGATCTAAGAGGAGCGGTGGCATAGGTATGCCAGACATTTCTATGCTTTATACAGCTAACCATATTCATAGATGGGTTGAGATCACTACTAGAACTAGCCTACTGGGTAGCTCAGAACTTGAATGCTCACAAATGACTTCTCGAGGCTTTGGGGTGGACCGTCATGTCTGGCTGCCTACGCGCCGCTCCCTCTCGCATGTTAATAATCCCCTGTTGAAAGGTACACTCACTATCAAAAGAGCTTATGATAAAGGCACAACACAAGGAAACCACGGAAAAACACTGATTTCTCCATGCTTTCCAAGTTCTCTGATTCCATATGCAGTTCACCCTGACATGCAAGAGGCGGACGACTTGTGGTCCCATTTTCAACACGTCCCTGTCAAAACCCTATGTGCCCGAAATCAACCACCCACAGTTGAGACACTATCCACAATAGTCCCACACCTTAAAACTAACTTTCTACATCTTCATATGCTCAGGGAGATGTGTGTTGCATTTCTAAAGGTGTATGTCATTGGTGAAAACCCAACCTGGATAGATAAGTTGATGCAATTCTCACCGAACTGCAAGCCAAAATTTTCCACATTTAATGCCTGTTTGAGAGATGAGAGGCAAACTTCTGACCCGTTGTACTTGAGATCCTGGGAGGAGGAGTTGGGGCGCAAGTTCACGGACCAGGAGAGGAAATCCATTCTAACAGGCTCCCATGGCTTCTCTAGGTGCGTTAAGCTACAAGAAGGTCATTATAAACTAGTAGCCAGATGGTATAGGACGCCCGAGTTATTATATCATTGGGGTCTGAGTGCTTCCCCTGCATGCTGGAGATGCCATGGGGGCGTGGGCTCTTTGTCTCACATTTGGTGGTCATGCCCCAGGATAACGTCTTACTGGAGTGAAGTGAATCGCATCATAGATAAGGTGATGGGACGGCATGTCCCTCTCTCACCAGAGGTGGTTCTCTTGGGCTTATCGACTAGGGATTGCACCTTGTCGAAGAGGTCTCTGATTGCACACTTGCTAACTGCAGCCAAGGCATTAGTCCCACTACATTGGTTAGATGAAACACCTCCTACAGTTCAACAATGGATCTCTAAGGTCTCCCAGTTGTGTAGAATGGAGGAGCTCTACAGTTGGAGTGATCGCTCACATGACAGATACTGGAGTATATGGGCTCCTTGGCTGGGCTTTCGTGATGCTGACACTGCTCCCCCTCTCTCGCATCAGACATAGCAACTGGGTTCCAGCAAATGACCCCATAGACAACCCCCCCACCCCTTTCCCAGCCCACCCTTCCCCCCCTCTCCACCTCCTCACCCACGACCAAAAACCTTATATCTATTCTTTATCCTCCACTCATCTCTCTTTCTCCCTATTTTCTCTTTCTACTGCCTCCCACCTTGAAGAATTCCTACGCCTTTTCATTTCTCCTCTTTCTTTCTTCTCCGTCAATGCTCTAACACATTGTGCTCGTATTCATTGACCCTACTATGTTCAGTACCATACTCCTATTACAGTTCCACCTAATTAACTGGGCTCCTAGGTGACAACACCTCAGACTTATAGGATGCTTATAGGTATGACTGACCTGTTTTATGTATGTCTTAAGTAGATGTTGGCCAATACTTCTCTTGATAGATTTGTCTTATTGATTTTACAATGATACATCAACACAGGAGCCCAATGGTCCTTTTAAATGTTACCTGGGGCCTAGCCCACACGACCCCTTTATCTTGCTTTTCTCTCTTTTTCTTTCTTCTTGATTAGCATTATGTAATGTACTTCATATTACATTTGTATGTTCTGTTGTATTGCAATATTCGAAAATAAAGAATTGAAAAAAAAAGAAATGTTTTATTTATACAGTTATCACTGGGCACTAGTAACCATGGAATATTTTGTGAGATGTTTCCGCCAGAATTTTATGTAATGTAAAATTTGGTGCGAAAAAAAAATCCAATGTGGCTGCAAAAAAAAAAAATTGGGGGTGCGAAAATGAATTTTCACATATTTTCAAAGCAGCACAAGAGATCTTTGAAAATGTATAAGCATGACCACGCACACACTCAACTTGGCTACATACACCTGATCACTCACTCAGCTCTGCAGCATTTACAAAATCACACACTCAGCTCTACTACATATACACAATCACACACTCGGCTCTGCTACATAGACACAATCACACACTCAGCTCTGCTGCATTTACACAATCACACACTCAGCTCTGCTACATACACCTGATCACACACTCAGTTCTGCTGCATATACACAATCACACACTCAGCTCCTGCTACATATACACACACACTCAGCTCTACTGCACATACACACACACACTCAGCTCTACTGCATATACACACACTCACACTCAGCTCTCCTGCATATACACACACACACTCAGCTCTGCTGCATATACACACACTCAGCTCTACTGCATATACACACACTCAGCTCTACTGCATATACACACACACACTCAGCTCTACTGCACATACACACACACACACTCAGCTCCTGCTACATATACACACACTCACACTCAGCTCTACTGCACATACACACACACACACACTCAGCTCCTGCTACATATACACACACTCACACTCAGCTCTACTGCATATACACACACACTCAGCTCTACTACATATACACAATCACACATATACATTGGGGGAAATTTATCATTGTTGTAGGTACATGTTTTTTGTAGATTGTTTTGGTTGGTCTAAATTTGGTGCAATTGCAAGGCACATGATAAATTTTGTGCAAAGTTCTAAATCTCCACACAGAGTACACCTGAGCTGCACCTCACAGGAAAAGTGGACATAGGGATTTTGTTCTATTGCTTTGAGGCTTGGATTCCATTGAGGTTTTTTGTTCACCAGCAAAAACGCCAGAAGAACGGTCACAGCTTTTTCCTGCATTTTTTCAGTTTTTCTTGTGTTCTTTTTCTTGCGTTTTTGCTGGTGTGTGGTAACAATCATTTTTGGATCCTGTGGCAATTTTTTTTACTGCCTTCAGGTACCACTCCATGGGTCAGATGCAGAGCGCCCAGTCCAGAGTGTAAGGAGGTGAGGAGTGATATATAGCATATACAGGGTGCAGAGCATCACTACTTACCTACGCCAGCTGTATAGCATACTGGGGTACATAGTGTACCCATCAGGGATGTGGAAATCCTATCGCCCGACGCCCGGGACAAGTAGTTTTGGGCGCCGGGCAGGTGAATTGTTCATAGATTTAGCCCTGTATCGGGCGAGCAGGGACAGACAGACTTCCCCCTTATTTTTCTTTAATGTCGGTGTAAGGCGCAGGAGCCGATGGAAGTCTCACACCGGCACTCAGAGTGTATGGAGGGGGCGGTGGCCTCCAGCTGACATAGAGTCCACTTATCTCCCCTCCTGGAGGATGGACGGAGCTCAGAAGACACAGCAGGGTGAGAGAAAGGATGTAGACAGCTCCGTGCACAGCTCTATCCCTCCCCCTCCCCCTGATCTGTCTCCCCAGGACCTAATCCACCACGGGGAGGTTGCTAGTTTGCACAGGGAAAACACAGAGCAGGGGGGAGGGGGAGGACGGAAATCTCACCTCACACCGGCGGTGACTACAGCTCTGATGTCCACTCATGGCCGGATCAGGTGAGGAGGCCGAGAATGCAGGCGGCGGCAGGAAGGGTGGTTGTATATGTATGGTGTGAGTGTATGTGTGATGTGTGTATGTAATGTATGATGGGGGGGCAGCGGCAGGTGTATGTATGATGTGTGCATATGTATGGTGTATATCAGTGTTACCCAACCAGGGTTCCTCCAGCTGTTGCAAAACTACAACTCCCAGCATGCCCTGGGCATGCTGGGAGTTGTAGTTTTGCAACAGCTGGAGGAACCCTGGTTGGGAAACACTGGTGTATATGTATGGTGTGAGTGTATGTGTGATGTGTGTATGATGTCTGTCTGTGTGTGATGTGTATGTAATGTGTGATGTGTGTATGGTGTATATGTATGGTGTGAGTGTATGTGTGATGTGTGTATGATGTCTGTCTGTGTGTGATGTGTATGTAATGTATAATGTGTGTATGGTGTATATGTATGGTGTGAGTGTATGTGTGATGTGTGTATGATGTCTGTCTGTGTGTGATGTGTATGTAATGTATAATGTGTGTATGGTGTGAGTGTATGTGTGATGTGTGTATGATGTCTGTCTGTGTGTGATGTGTATGTAATGTGTGATGTGTGTATGATGTCTGTCTGTGTGTAATGTGTATGTAATGTATAATGTGTGTATGGTGTATATGTATGGTGTGAGTGTATGTGTGATGTGTGTATGATGTCTGTCTGTGTGTAATGTGTATGTAATGTATAATGTGTGTATGGTGTATATGTATGGTGTGAGTGTATGTGTGATGTGTGTATGATGTCTGTCTGTGATGTGTGTATGATGTCTGTCTGTGTGTGATGTGTATGTAATGTATAATGTGTGTATGATGTCTGTTTGTGATGTGTATGTAATGTGTGATGTGTGTATGATGTCTGTCTGTGTGATGTGTATGTAATGTGTGATGTGTGTATGTAATGCATGATATTGTGGGGGGGGGCAGCAGCAGCAGGCCTATGTATGATATGTGCATATGTATGGTGTATATCTATGGTGTGAGTGTATATGTGTATGATGTCTATGTGTGATGTGTGTATGATGTCTGTCTATGTGTGATGTGTATGTAATGTGTGATGTGTGTATGGTGTATATATATGGTGTGAGTGTATGTGTGATGTGTGTATGATGTCTGTCTGTGTGTGATGTGTATGTAATGTATAATGTGTGTATGGTGTGAGTGTATGTGTGATGTGTGTATGATGTCTGTCTGTGTGTGATGTGTATGTAATGTGTGATGTGTGTATGATGTCTGTCTGTGTGTAATGTGTATGTAATGTATAATGTGTGTATGGTGTATATGTATGGTGTGAGTGTATGTGTGATGTGTGTATGATGTCTGTCTGTGTGTAATGTGTATGTAATGTATAATGTGTGTATGGTGTATATGTATGGTGTGAGTGTATGTGTGATGTGTGTATGATGTCTGTCTGTGATGTGTGTATGATGTCTGTCTGTGTGTGATGTGTATGTAATGTATAATGTGTGTATGATGTCTGTTTGTGATGTGTATGTAATGTGTGATGTGTGTATGATGTCTGTCTGTGTGATGTGTATGTAATGTGTGATGTGTGTATGTAATGCATGATATGTGGGGGGGGGGGGGGGCAGCAGCAGCAGGCCTATGTATGATATGTGCATATGTATGGTGTATATCTATGGTGTGAGTGTATATGTATATGATGTCTATGTGTGATGTGTGTATGATGTCTGTCTATGTGTGATGTGTATGTAATGTGTGATGTGTGTATGGTGTATATATATGGTGTGAGTGTATGTGTGATGTGTGTATGATGTCTGTCTGTGTGTGATGTGTATGTAATGTATAATGTGTGTATGATGTCTGTCTGTGATGTATGTGTGATGTGTGTATGATGTCTGTCTGTGTGTGATGTGTATGTAATGTATAATGTGTGTATGGTGTATATGTATGGTGTGAGTGTATGTGTGATGTGTGTATGATGTCTGTCTGTGTGTGATGTGTATGTAATGTATAATGTGTGTATGGTGTATATGTATGGTGTGAGTGTATGTGTGATGTGTGTATGATGTCTGTCTGTGATGTATGTGTGATGTGTGTATGATGTCTGTCTGTGTGTGATGTGTATGTAATGTATAATGTGTGTATGATGTCTGTTTGTGATGTGTATGTAATGTGTGATGTGTGTATGATGTCTGTCTGTGTGATGTGTATGTAATGTGTGATGTGTGTATGTAATGTATGATATGTGGGGGGGGGGGGGCAGCAGCAGCAGGCCTATGTATGATATGTGCATATGTATGGTGTATATCTATGGTGTGAGTGTATATGTGTATGATGTCTATGTGTGATGTGTGTATGATGTCTGTCTGTGTGATGTGTATGTAATGTATGATATGTGGGGGGGGGGGGGCAGCAGCAGCAGGCCTATGTATGATGAGTGCATATGTATGGTGTATATCTATGGTGTGAGTGTATATGTGTATGATGTCTATGTGTGATGTGTGTATGATGTCTGTCTATGTGTGATGTGTATGTAATGTGTGATGTGTGTATGGTGTATATATATGGTGTGAGTGTATGTGTGATGTGTGTATGATGTCTGTCTGTGTGTGATGTGTATGTAATGTATAATGTGTGTATGATGTCTGTTTGTGATGTGTATGTAATGTGTGTATGATGTCTGTCTGTGTGATGTGTATGTAATGTAATGTATGATATGTGGGGGGGGCAGCAGCAGCAGGCCTATGTATGATGTGTGCATATGTATGGTGTATATGTATGGTGTGAGTGTATGTGTGTATGTAATGTATGATGTGGGGGGGGCAGTGGCGGGGGTTGTGTATGGGGATATGGGGGCAGTGGCTGGTGTATGTATGATATGTGTATGCATGAATGTTTTGTATAGGATCGGACTGTCACGTCGGGCATTAGGGCAGTTGTGCCATATAATTTTATTTATTTTCAGTGGCACCCGCACTATATTGCACCCCCAGAATCCCGCCCCCTTCATACTCACCCGTCAACCAAGAGCCCCACGGATGCACACAAACACGCCCGAACCAAAACTACAACTCCCAGCATGTTACACCATAACCTAAACTGTAGAACTATAAAGTGTAACATGCTGGGAGTTGTAGTTTTGGTTCGGGTCAGCTGCAGAGCCATAGGCTGCATCAGGGCATGCTGGGTGTTGTAGTTACTAACTGCAATTCCCATTATTCCTTGACACAGCCTATGGCTCTGCAGCTGACACAAACCAAAACTACAACTCCCAGCATGTTACACTTTATAGTTCTACAGTTTAGGTTATGGTGTAACATGCTGGGTGTTGTAGTTACTAACTGCAATTCCCATTATTCCTTGACACAGCCTATGGCTCTGCAGCTGACACAAACCAAAACTACAACTCCCAGCATGTTACACTTTATAGTTCTACAGTTTAGGTTATGGTGTAACATGCTGGGAGTTGTAGTTTTGGTTTTGTGTCAGCTGCAGAGCCATAGGCTGTGTCAAGGAATAATGGGAATTGCAGTTAGTAACTACAACACCCAGCATGTTACACCATAACCTAAACTGTAGAACTATAAAGTGTAACATGCTGGGAGTTGTAGTTTTGGTTCGGGTCAGCTGCAGAGCCATAGGCTGCATCAGGGCATGCTGGGTGTTGTAGTTATCTAGTAATTAAATGCAACTTCCAGCATTTTCTGACACAAAATGCACCACATAAACTGGAGAAGCAGAACCCCCCCCCCCCCCCCCCAGTAACACATAAGTCCCTATTGAAACTGAAAAATAGTGATTAAAATATTTTAAAAAGTGCGTATATATGTGAATAAGCCCTTTCCTAATAAGTTTCCAATTTTCTTTAAATAAAAATAATGTAGAAAAATAAACATAAGTGATATCGCTGCATGTGGAAATGTCCAGACTATTAAAATATAATGTTAATTAAACCGTATGGTGAACGGTGTAAATGTAAAGAATAGTCCAGAATTGCTCATTTTTGGTCACTTCATGTGAGAAATATTTTATAAGGTGATCAAAAAGTTACATCTAGACTTATCTGGTCTTGTCTCGGGTGTAAGAGGCGCTACAGCTCTCCCGCCACTAATAGTCTGACATACTGCGATCGCCTATTAACCCATTAGATCACCGCTGTCAGCAGTGTCTAAAGGATCTTATATCCATCCCTGGTGGTCTAGTGGGGGGGATCAGACTATTTTGGTTGAAATTATTTCATCAATCAGGACAAGTGGATTTTCATGAGGGACAAGTAGATTGTGTTCCGCTTTAGTCCCTTGGACAAGTAGTTTTTTTTTTAATTTCCACACCCCTGACCCATGCAGTGGCGGATCCAGGGGGGGGGGGGGGGGGGGTACAACGGGGCAATTATCCCCCCCCCCCCCCCGAGATTGCTGCCCCCTAGAATGGTGGGGTGGTGGGGTGACACCCTGTCCCAGCGCTCATCCCTGTCACAAGCTATATTTGTATACTCAGTCTGCAGTGCAGAGGGAGCGTGCACACAGCGTGTCTGTGGAGTTATCGGCACTTACTCGGCTTCTCTTCCCCCTGATTGGCAGCTTTCTACTGCTCTGCTTGGGTCATGTGACACCAAAACATCACATGACCCCAGCAAGCAGGAAGTGTCTGGAGGATACAGGAGCCCAGCAGTGTTCTAAGGCAGGTAAGATAAACTACCCCCCACCATCCATGCCCACCCTTTTCCAGCATCATCCCTCCCCCCTTTCCCAGCACAATCCCTGCTCACCCCCCCCCCCTTCTCACCAGGGGTGCCCCCAGCTGTTGCAATACTACAACTCCTAGCATGCTGGGAGTTGTAGTTTTGCAACAGCTGGAGGGTTGGGAAACACTGACATAAATAAGTGTTTCCCAACCAAGGTGTCTCCAAAGCAAAGCTACAATGCTGTCCAGGCATGCTGGGAGTTGTAGTTTTGTAACAGCTGGAGGCACTCTGGTTAGGAAACATTGATCTATGTCCTATATCAGGGGTACTGAACTGGCAGACCACGGTCCAGATCCGGACTGCGTCCCCCAGTCATTCGGACCATCCGCTGGATCTCCCCTTATTCATTTGTAGCTGTGTCTTTAAGACGCCAATACAAATGAATAGCCGCGGCCCGGAGCGAGGGAGCGATGTGTCCCTGCCCTGCGCTTCTCCTATGATGCAGGTAGCACCATTAGCTGCCTGCATCATCTGCTCTGGCCAGGCCTGACTAGAAGAGGCCAGAGCAGCGGAGCAGTGCGGGACCTGGGACGGCGATTCTAAGCTCTCAGGTAAAAAATTTGTGTTCCCCCATCTGTGACTCTCCAGTTATTGTAGAACTACAGCTACCATCATGACCTTTTGTCTGTGCATGATGGGAGTTGTAGTTTTACAACAGATGGAGAGTTACAGTGGCAAAGTTCATATGGGGGCACAGTGGCATTAATTCTGGGGCACAGTGGCATCATTAATTTTGTGGAACACAGTGGCATCCCTAATTCTGTGGGTATAGTGGCATCCTTAATTCTGTGGTCACAGTGGCATCATTAATTCTGTGGTCACAGTGGCATAATTAATTCTGTGGGTACAGTGGCATCATTAATTCTGTGGTTACAGTGGCATCATTAATTCTGTGGGTACAGTAGCATCATTAATTCTGTGGGTACAGTGGCATCATTAATTCTGTGGTTACAGTGGCATCATTAATTCTGTGGGTACAGTGGCATCATTAATTATATGGGTACAGTGGCATCATTAATTCTGTGGGTACTGGGGCATCATTAATTCTGTGGGTACAGTGGCATCATTAATTCTGTGGGTTCAGTGGCATCATTAATTCTGTGACCACAGAATTAATGATGCCACTGTACCCACAGAATTAATGATGCCACTGTACCCACAGAATTAATGATGTCACTGTGCCTACAGAATTAATGATGCCACTGTGCCTCCAAAAGTAATGATGCCACTGTGCCCCACAGAATTAATGATGCCACTGTGCCCCACAGAATTAATGATGCCACTGTGCCCCTTAGAATTAATGATGCCACTGTGCCCCACAGAATTAATGATGCCACTGTGCCCCACAGAATTAATGATGCCACTGTGCCCCACAGAATTAATGATGCCACTGTGCCCCACAGAATTAATGATGCCACTGTACCCACAGAATTAATCATGCCACTGTGACCACAGAATTAATGATGCCACTGTGACCACAGAATTAATGATGCCACTGTGACCACAGAATTAATGATGCCACTGTACCCACAGAATTAATCATGCCACTGTGACCACAGAATTAATGATGCCACTGTACCCACAGTGACATCATTAATTCTGTGGGTACTGTGGCATGATTAATTCTGTGGGTACAGTGGCATCATTAATTCTGTGGTCACAGTGGCATGATTAATTCTGTGGTCACAGTGGCATGATTAATTCTGTGGTCACAGTGGCATGATTAATTCTGTGGTCACAGTGGCATGATTAATTCTGTGGGTACAGTGGCATGATTAATTCTGTGGGTACTGTGGCATCATTAATTCTGTGGGTACTGTGGCATGATTAATTCTGTGGGTACAGTGGCATCATTAATTCTGTGGGTACAGTGGCATCATTAATTCTGTGGTCACAGTGGCATCATTAATTCTGTGGTCACAGTGGCATGATTAATTCTGTGGTCACAGTGGCATGATTAATTCTGTGGGTACAGTGGCATGATTAATTCTGTGGGTACTGTGGCATCATTAATTCTGTGGGTACTGTGGCATCATTAATTCTGTGGGTACTGTGGCATCATTAATTCTGGGGTCACAGTGGCGTCATTCATTCTATAGGCACAGTGGCATCATTCATTCTGTGGGTACAGTGGCATCATTCATTCTGGGGTCACAAGTGGCGTCATTCATTCTATAGGCACAGTGGCATCATTTTATTGTTTTAAGAGACACAGAGGTGCAATTAGTCAGCGTTAGAGCATAGCATCTGCAAGTAATGTTGCAGGGGGAATAGTGTGTGGCAGTAATATAACAGGGGCCCAGTGTGTGGCAGAATTATTTTCAGGGGTACAGTGAATGGCAGTATTTTAAGGGGCACAGTGGGTAGCAGTAATATACCAGGGACACAGTGGGTGGCAGGTTTATATTCAGGGCAAAGTATGTGGTAGTATTATATTCAGGGATACAGTGTGTGGCAGTAGTATATTCAGGGGTACAGTGTGTGCCAGTATTATATTCGGGGGTACAGTGTGTGGCAGTATTATATTCAGGGGCCCTGTGTGTGGCAGTATTATATTCAGGGGCCCAGTGTGTGGCAGTATTATATTCAGGGGGTACAGTGTGTGGTAGTATTATATTCAGGGGTACAGTGTGTGGTAGTATTATATTCAGGGGTACAGTGTGTGCAGTATTATATTCAGTGGGTACAGTGTGTGTGGCAGTATTATATCCAGTGGTTACAGTGTGCAGCAGTATTCAGGTTATACATCCTCCACACTTCAGTTGTTAGTTTGCTATTGCCTTCATGGCGCTGAGGCCGCTAGGTGTGCACCAAGCATTAGCATACAGCTTGGACCTTTACCGGATGGCAGACCTGGATAAGCGGACCCTCACTAAAATAGTGAGAACCCCTGGTCTATATATATTCCCTATCTATCTATGTCAGTGTTTCCCAACCAGGGTGCCTCCAGCTGTTGCAAAACTACAACTCCAGCATGCTGGGGTGACACCATTTTCTACCGCAACGGGTGACACCAACCCTAGCAACGCCACTGGCTGTGAGTACACAGCGTGTGAGCTGCGGGGTCGCGATCCACTGCAGGCCGGCGCGATGACTTCACATCATCGCGCCGGCGCCCGGAAATCCCGTCCCCGCGGCCGGCATACAGTAAGTACTAAGAGTATGCTCAGGGCCCAGGGGATTTGGGGGACAGAATATGTGCCACTGTTAAGGGCACTATATCGTACAGGAGGAGGGGGATTTAAAAACTTAGGGGAATTTTTAATGTGAGGGGCTGCAAGGCAAAGCACTGGGGGCACTATATGTGAAGAGCACATGACAGGGGGGCCCTCTGTGCTGTGCCCCTCACATATAATGCCCCTTGTGCTGTGCCCACACATATAAATTATATGTGTGGGGGGCACAGCACAGGGGGTATTATATGTGAGGGGCACAGCACAGGGGGCATTATATGTATGGGGCACAGCACAGGGGGCATTATATGATATAATTCCCCCTGTGCTGTGCCCCACACATATAATGCCCCCTGTGCTGTGCCCCACACATATAATGCCCCCATCATGCGCCCCTCATATATAATGCCCCATCATGCGCCCCTCATATATAATGCCCCCATCCTGTGCCCCTCATATATAATGCGCCATCATGCGCCCCTCACATATAATGCCCCCTGTGCTGTGCCCCTCACATATAATGCTCCTGTCATGTGCCCCAAACATATAATGCCCCCTGTGCTGTGCCCCTCACATATAATGCCCCCTGAGGGGACAGGACATGGGGGCATTATATGTGAGGGGCGCATGATGGGGGCATTATATGTGAGGGGCAAAGAACGGGGGCATTATATGTGAGGGGCAGAGAACGGGGGCATTATATGTGAAGGGCACAGCATGTGGCATTATATGTGAGGGGTGCATGATGGGGGCATTATATGTGAGGGGTGCATGATGGGGGCATTATATGTGAGGGGTGCATGATGGGGGCATTATATATGAGGGGCACATGATCGGGGCATTATATGTGAGGGGCAAAGAACGGGGGGCATTATTTGTGAGGGGCACAGCACGGGGGCATTATATGTGAGGGGCACAGCAAAGGGGACATTATATGTGAGGGGCACAGCAAAGGGGACATTATATGTGAGGGGCACAGCACGGGGGGCATTATATGTGAGGGGCACATGATGGGGGCATTATATGTGAGGGACGCATGATGGGGGCATTATATGTGAGGGGCAAAGAACGGGGGAATTATATGTGAAGGGCACAGCACAGGGGGCATTATATGTTAGGGGCACAGGGGCATTACTATGTGGGGGGAACGGGACGGGTCATAATTATTATATGAAGAGGCACAAGATGGAGCATTATTACTATATGTGAAGGCACAGAGTGTTCTGCATTTCAGAAGTATAGTGTATATTATGAGGAATTTCTGGGGTGTTACATTTTTTTATGGGCAACAATACATTTGGGTATTTTATTCAGAGGGAGCACTGCACAGCAAGTTATATTCAGAGAGTGCAGTGTGTGGTAGTATTATATTCAGAGAGTGCAGTGTGGGGTAGTATTATATTCAGAGAGTGCAGTGTGTGGTAGTATTATATTCAGAGAGTGCACTGCACAGCAAGTTATATTCAGAGAGCGCAGTGTGTGGTAGTATTATATTCAGAGAGTGCAGTGTGTGGTAGTATTATATTCAGAGAGTGCAGTGTGGGGTAGTATTATATTCAGAGAGTGCAGTGTGTGGTAGTATTATATTCAGAGAGTGCACTGCACAGCAAGTTATATTCAGAGAGTGCAGTGTGGGGTAGTATTATATTCAGAGAGTGCAGTGTGTGGGTAGTATTATATTCAGAGAGTGCAGTGTGTGGTAGTATTATATTCAGAGAGTGCAGTGTGTGGTAGATTATATTCAGAGGGTGCACTGCACAGCAAGTTATATTCAGAGAGTGCAGTGCGTGGTAGTATTATCAGAACGCAGCGCTCGACTGTATATTCAGAA